>NC_090729.1:133927074-134144574 GCF_036898095.1 Palaemon carinicauda
CATGAAAAACATCACTGTTTATTATCATTGTAATGCTTCTGTTACTCATATCAATAACATTATATTATGTAGTGTGTGTTGTATAAATTAATTATATCATCATATATATAAGTGCATTTTGTGGTTTTTGCTATTCAATGATAACCAGTATATCTTAATCAATTATTTTTTTTATTTAAAAAAAATAAAAGAATATGAATATAGCCTTCATATTTGAGTGGGGTGCGAAAATTATGGTGAAGCTAAAATGGGTTCGCCGCTGGAAGAAGGTTGGGGACCACTGGGCTAAACATTTTGAAAAATTTTTGGGCTGAAAACGATTTTTGAAAGTTTGTAAGAGATGATGGAGTGAAAATATAATGCATTCATTTCAGACTGACATTTAAATTTTCTTGACTGTTTTAACTTCTAATGTTTAATTTCGTATCATATTCACAGTGGTGTACATTGGCTCCAAAGATTGGGCCAGATATCCTACTAAAACCAGAAGAAAATTCATACTCGAAAGAGGAAACGCAAAAACTTCTATATAGTTGGGGAAAATAGTTCGCATTTATTCTGAAAATGACACGGCAGACCTAATGATAAAAACTGTCAAGTAAACCTAGTGATGCACAAAACGCTAGCAAGTTCAATCTTAATATCATGGACAACTTGTCCTGTTGTGCACATATTTTCCTTTACCATGTAGGGAGACTGTTTTTTTTTTCTATATTTAACCGCTGTAAAGGATTAATGTCTTCAAATCCTTAAAATGATGCCTATGAAAAAATAGTAAATGGAATTCAATATATCATTGCAAATTTAACAAGTATCAAAACACAATTTCTTCTTCACCAAAGGGGTTAACTACTGCACTGTAATTGTTCAATGGCTACTTTCCTCTTGGTAAGGGTAGAAGAGACTCTTTAGCTATGGTAAGCAGCTCTTCTAGGAGAAGTTCACTCCAAAATCAAATCATTGTTCTCTAGTCTTGGGTAGTGCCATAGCCTCTGTACCATGGTCTTCCACTGTCTGGGGTTAGAGTTCTCTTGCTTGAGGGGTACACTCATGCACACTATTCTATCTTAATTGTCTTCCTCTTGTTTTGTTAAAGTTTTTAAAGTTTATATAGGAGATATATATTTTAATATCAATCTTAAAATATATATTTTTTCCTTGTTTCCTTTCCTCACTGGGCTATTTTCCCTGTTGGAACCCCTGGGCTTATAGCATTCTGCTTTTTCAAGTAGGGTTGTAGCTTGGCAATTAATAATAATAATAATAATAATAATAATAATAATAATAATAATAATAATAATAATAATAATAATAATGTCGCTCCATAATGCACCCAATAGACCCAGACGATGTTTATATATGGCGGCTAATGACGTCACTACCATTGACCAATCGGAGCTTGGAAATCATCTTGTGTATTGAAGGCTTGTGTTATGGCCGCCAAAAAGTGTTCTTACTAAAAGTGACTCCTCTGGATGTGTTGTAATTTCTAGGTTAGTTTGACATCGTTGATATGGTTAAGCAAAGGCCAGTGATTTGGCCGAAATAACGATAATGTCTGTGTTCCTCGTATTTGAGCGGCGAAGATCGAAACTGTTGTTGTCGAGTGGCGTGTCTCGGTGTTTTGCAGGCGCACTCCTGCTGTTGTGGTCGCCGCGTCCTTCGTCAGGAGTCCCTCTGCAGGGCCTCCGGTTGTTGAAAGCTTGATAGGGGTTGTGAATACGCCCTGACAACGGGCGATTGCCAGAAATAACCCAAATCCGTGTAGGGAAGGCGTGTTATCACGACTCTGGTTCATAAAGGTGTTTTATCCTTGGCAAGCTTATCCCTGGGCGATTGTTTAGTCAGCGTGTCAGCGCCTCTGTCTGTCCTTCGGTCGGACCATCGAGATGTGTTTCATTGTATTTTATAAATTTATTGCAAGTTGCTACAGCTAAGAAAGTCTGTTACCTTGTTCAGTCTCATGACTTCGAACCACTGCTGGGATTAGCGAAGCCTACCATTGGCAGTCGCAACCGTATCCAATAGGCTATCTCTGTTTTACTATCTTAGGCCTAAAGACAGTTCCAAATAAATACAGTTGATATAATTTTCATGATGAAATCAATTTTATCTTGTAGCTTTTGCCTAAATAGGGGAATCGTCTTGCAGTAAATTACTTGACCTTCATGTTTGCATGTGTAGGTGATGTGGGATATGTAAATTGGATAAGCTTACCCAATAGATAATACAATTATCTTAATTTACTAAAATCTGTGTTGTTTCCAATCCAGTGTGGGAATACCTACATACCTAAAGTATGACACGTTATGCTGAACAGAATTTGAGTTGAATAGTTAAGAAATTTCAGAGCTTTTGTATATCAGATGCCAGCTCCTCCAGCGAGCATAACATAGGCACACTTACTAACCTAAACTCCCCCTCCCTACCCTAACCTACAAGCCATGTCCTTACCTACTTATCTAACACGGGGGCCTGACGTCCCCGTGTGACCCCCCCCCTTACACTGCCATATTCTTAGTCAGCCGTCATCATACATACAGGTGCCCGTTATCATACAAACGCCCTGACATTCCATTATTGAAAATGGAGTAATGTTTCAATTATATACCTATGCAAGGCTTGCCAGGGTGGAGGAGAATACTGTAATGTGTGTTAAAAGCTAAACAAGTTAGAGTAGTCTCAAATGATAATATGAAGTTGTGGAATGCCTTATTTTACCCAGCTTTTCTTCCGTCTTGCTGCCAAACCTCCTTAACTCTCCTTTGTGTAACTGCAGGGTTGCTGAATCGTCTCACAGGGCCCAGCTCCAGGTTATATGGCACAAACTTCATATATCCAATCTAATCCCAAATGCTTTTCATTTCTAGCCAAGTGATTTTGAATAAAATGTCAATCGCGAATTTATAAGATGTGCTATCGCCTTGTAAATGCCAGTTACATGCTTAATAGTGATAATGCTCTGGGTTATTTTTTTAACAGACTGAAGAGTTGGAAGACCCAGGCCTACATGGCTGAGGACTATGAAACATGGAGGAGGAGATGAGAAGTATTGAATTAAAATCTGAAGATAGAGATGGCTGGCAAAATCTGTCCAAGGCCCTTTGCTTCAATAGGCATAGGAGGAGATGATGATGATGTCTAGATATTTCTTCCTGTGGCCTCGGGGGCATAAAAACAATTAGAATAGTGCTAACGTTATCCCTGCGTGTCGTAAGAGGCGACTAAAAGGGACGGGACGAGGGGCTTGGGAACCCACTCCTGTATATAATCCTGCGCGACGTCAACAAAGAGATGGAGCTGGGGGGAGAGTGACTGCTCCCCGCACTCTAGTTTTGGGGTGTTTGAATGTGCGTGGATGTAGTACGATAGAGAGTAAAAGATTTGAGATTGGAAGTATGTTTAGGAATAGAAGGATGGATGTATTGGCCTTGTGTGAGACAAAGATGAAAGGAAAGGATGAAGTGATGTTTTGTGAAATGTCTGGTAGAGTGTCTGGGATGGAATGGGGAAGAGAGATAGAGGGTGTGGCTTTATTGCTGAGTGAATGGATGACAGGTAAAGTAGTGGAATGGAAGGCGATATCATCTAGGTTAATGTGGGTAAGGGTTAGGTTGGGTAGGGAATGTTGGGCGTTTGTCAGTGCGTATGGGCCAGGTAGTGAGAAAAATGAAGAAGAGCGGAATGAGTTCTGGAATGAATTAAATAGGTGTGTAGAAGGACTGGGTAGAAGGAATTATGTAGTTGTCATGGGTGACTTAAATGCTAGAGTGGGCGCTGGAGAGGTAGAAGGTGTCATTGGAAAGTATGGCTTACCAGGTGAAAATGAGAGTGGTGAGAGACTGGTAAGATATGTTGAACAAGAGATAGTAATAAGTGCTAGCTTTTTCAAAAAGAAAGATAAAAACAAGTATACATGGGTAAGAGTGACAAATGGAAGAGCAGTAGAAAGGGCATTAATTGATTATGTGTTGATAACTAAAAGAGTAGATTGAAGGACGTGCACGTGTTTAGGGGTATGGCTAACGGTATGTCTGATCATTTTTTGGTGGAAGGAAAATTAGTTGTAGCCAAAGAGTGGGGGAATAGAGTAGGTGGATGTAAAAGGGAGCTAGTGAGGGTTGAAGAGCTAATGAAACCGGGGGTAAAAAGTAAATATCAGGAAAGGTTGAAAATGGCATATGACGAAGTGAAAGTAAGAGAAACTGGTAATTTAGAGGAGTGGAAGTTAGTAAAAGAAAATTTTGTTGGGATTGCAAGTGATGTGTGTGGCAAGAAGGTTGTTGGAGGCAGCATGAGGAAGGGCAGTGAATGGTGGAATGAAGGAGTGAAGGTAAAAGTGGAAGAGAAAAAGAGGGCTTTTGAAGAATGGCTGCAGAGTAATAGTATAGAGAAGTATGAAAAATAGAGAGAAAAAGGTGGAAGTAAAGCGCAAGGTACGTGAGGCAAAGAGTGCAGCTGACCTGAGGTGGGGTCAGGGATTGGGTCAGTCATATGAAGAGAATAAGAAGAAGTTTTGGAAAGAAGTGAAGAGAGTAAGGAAGGCTGGCTCAAGAATTGAAGAGACAGTGAAAGATGGAAATGGAAGGTTGTTAAAAGGAGAGGAGGCAAGGAAAAGGTGGGCGGAATATTTTGAAAGTTTACGGAATGTAGAGGATAATAGGGAGGCAGATATAATTGCTGTTGCAGGTGTTGAGGTGCCGGTGATGAGAGAGAGATAACAATAGAGGAAGTGAGGAGAGCACTAAATGAAACGAGAGTAGGAAAAGCATCTGGTATGGATGGTGTGAGAGCTGAGATGTTGAAGGAGGGGGGTGTGACTGTACTTGAATGGTTGGTGAGATTGTTTAATATGTGTTTTGTGTTGTCAATGGTACCATTAGATTGGGTTTGTGCATGTATTGTACCACTATATAAGGGTAAGGGAGATGTGCATGAGAGTTGTAATTCAAGAGGTATTAGTTTGATGAGTGTGGTTGGAAAAGTGTATGGTAGAGTAATGATTAATAGGATTAAGGATAAAACAGAGAATGCAATCTTAGAAGTACAGGGTGGTTTTATTAGAGGTAGGGGTTGTATGAATCAGATTTTTACAGTTAGGCAGATATGCGAGAAATATTTAGCAAAAGGTAAGGAGGTGTATGTTGCGTTTGTGGATCTTGAGAAAGCGTATGATAGAGTTGATAGGGAAGCAATGTGGAATGTGATGAGGTTATATGGAGCTGGTGGAAGGTTGTTGCAAGCAGTGAAAAGTTTCTACAAAGGTAATAAAGCATTTGTTAGAATAGGAAATGAAGTGAGTGATTGGTTTCCGGTGAGAGTGGGGCTGAGACAGGGATGTGTGATGTCGCCGTGGTTGTTTAACTTGTATGTTGATGGATTGGTGAGAGAGGTGAATGCTCGAGTGCTTGGACGAGGATTAAAACTGGTAGACGAGAATGAACATGAATGGAAGATAAATCAGTTGTTGTTTGCGGATGATACTGTACTGGTTGCAGACACAGAAGAGAAGCTTTACCGACTAGTGACAGAATTTGGAAGGGTGTGTGAGAGAAGGAAGTTGAGAGTTAATGTGGGTAAGAGTAAGGTTATGAGATGTATGGGAAGGGAAGGTGGTGGAAGGTTGAATTGAGAGTTATTTAAGGAGGTGGATCAGTTTAAGTACTTAGGGTCTGTTGTTGCAGCAAATGGTGGAGTGGAAGCAGATGTACGTCAGAGAGTGAATGAAGGTTGCGAAGTGTTGGGGGCAGTTAAGGGAGTAGTAAAGAATAGAGGGTTAGGCATAAATGTAAAGACAGTTCAATATGAGAAAGTGATTGTACCAACTGTGATGTATGGATCGGAGTTGTAGGGAATGAAAGTGATGGAGAGACAGAAATTGAATTTGTTTGAGATGAAGTGTCTAAGGAGTAGGGCTGGTGTATCTCGAGTAGATAGGGTTAGGAACGAAGTGGTGAAGGTGAGAACGGGTGTAAGAAATGAGTTAGCAGCTAGAGTGGATATGAGTGTGTTGAGGTGGTTTGGCCATGTTGAGAAAATGGAAAATGGCTGTCTGCTAAAGAAGGTGATGAATGCAAGAGTTAATGGGAGAAGTACAAGAGGAAGGCCAAGGTTTGGGTGGATGGATGGAGTGAAGAAAGCTCTGGGTGATAGGATAGATGTGAGAGAGGCAAGAGAGCGTGCTAGAAATAGGAATGAATGGCGAGCAATTGTGACGCAGTTCCGGTAGGCCCTGCTGCTTCCTCCGGTGCCTTAGATGACCGCGGAGGTAGCAGCAGTAGGGGATTCAGCATTATGAAGCTTCATCTATGGTGGATAACGGGGGAGGGTGGGCTGTGACGCCCTAGCAGTACCAACTGAACTCGGTTGAGTCCCTTGTCATGCTGGGAGGAATGTAGAGAGTAGAGGTCACCTTTTTGTTTTGTTTCTTTTGTTGATGTCGGCTAACCCCCAAAATTGGGGGAAGTGCCTTGGTATATGTATGTATGTATGTATAATTATGCGAGAGAGAAAGAGATTATTGGTTAGGAAAGCCTTTGCTTTAGAACCCTCTATACTTATATACCAAGGCACTTCCCCCAATTTTGGGGGTTAGCCGACATCAAACAAATGAAAAAAATAGGGGACCTTTCTTCTCCATGCTCCTCCCAGTGTGACAAGGGACTCAACCGAGTTTGGCTGGTACGGCTAGGGTGCCACAGCCTACCTTCCGTTGTTATCCACGACAGGTGACGCTTCATAACGCTGAATCCCCTACTGCTGCTACCTCCGCCTTTAGTCCAAGGCGATTGGAGAAAGTAGCAGGGCCTACAGGAACTGCGTCACAATCGCATGCCATTCATTCCTATTTCTAGCACGCTCTCATGCCTCTCTCACATCTATTCTCCTCTCACCCAGAGCTTTCTACACTCCATCCATCCACCCAAACCTTGGCCTTCCTCTTGTACTTCTCCCATCAACTCTTGCATTCATCATCATCTTTAGCAGACAGCCATTTTCCATTTTCTCAACATGGCCAAACCACCTCAACACATTTATATCCACTCTAGCGGCTAAATCATTTCATACACCCGTTCTCACCCTCACTACTTCGTTCTTAACCCTATCTACTCGAGATACACCAGCCATACTCCTCAGACACTTCATCTCTAACACATTCAATTTCTGTCTCTCCGTCACTTTCATTCCCCACAACTCCAATCCATACATCACAGTTGGTACAATCACTTTCTCATATTGAACTGTCTTTACATTCATGCCTAACCCTCTATTCTTTACCACTCCTTTTACTGCCCCAACACTGCATCCTTCTTTCACTCTCGGACGTACATCTGCTTCCACTCCACACCATTTGCTGCAACAACAGACCCCAAGTACTTAAATTGATCCACCTCCTCAAGTAACTCTCCATTCATCATGATATTCAACCTCGCACCACCCCTTCTCGTACATCTCCTAACCTCACTCTTACCCACATTAACTCTCAACTTCCTTTTCTCACAAACCCTTACAGAATCTGTCACTAATCGGCCAAGTTTCTCTTCTGAGTCTACAACCAGTACAGTATCATCCGCAAATAACAACTGATTTACCTCCCATTCATGATCATTCTTGTCTATCAGTTTCAATCCTCATCCAAGCAGTCGAGCATTCACCTCTCACTACTTTAGAACCATAAGTATCTTTTTACTTGAGAGGATTTTTCCTGATTCAACCACTACTGGAAAAGGCCCGTTGCATTGCAGAACACAAGAAAGTCTTTTGTTACATATTTAAGTATTTTTTAAGTATTCAGAGTCATAAAGCATGATACAGTACCCTGTTTGTATTCATTGTCAAATCCCCTTATCATAAATATTGTCTTTGAAGCCTTTACATTATCAGTTCTTCTGATGTAAAGTGGGAACATGTTATATAGTATACGACTGAGCATTGTACATTACAGTATACTGTATTGTATGTACAATAGTGTAGGTCTACTTATATTTAAGGTTTTTCTATCTTTAGATGTTTGGTGTAAGTTATTAATTGTTAAAAGAATAAGAAATTTTTGGTGTAAGTATTTAGAATTGAAATAGATGGACAATAAAGCAATACCAAATTAGACAAAGTCTCAAAAATCATTACATCTCAAATGCCTAGAGGGAAAGTGTGTTATTGCGATGCTGTGTCATAAAGGTGTTTATACTTGGAAGCTTATCTTGGCTGATTATTAAGTTAGCGTGTTAGATGCTTTGTGTACATCTGGTGGTGTTGTAGTGCAATTGATGAAGTTATTACAACTTGCTGCAGTTCAAAGATTCTTTTACTTCGTTCAGCCATATAACTTGGCTCTATTGTCGGGTTAAGCATAGCCTACTGTAGACAGTTTCTACCGTTTCTAATAGGCTACCCCAGTTTACTAACCTAACGGTGGTCGCAGATAAATACACACTTTGCCATTAAAATTTTTATGACAATTTATTTTTCTTGATTTGTAGATTTTACCTGAAAAAAGAATTGTCTACAAGCACATTAGTACTTGACCTTTATGATTGCATTTGTATACAAATTGTCCTCAAAACAGTTCAAGCATTATTGTCTTTGGCCATGTATTCCCAGGTCATTCCCATGTATCGAGCCTGTTAGTGGTTGTGTTAGTGCATATCTTTTGTTATACAGTACTTTCTATGAGTTTGAAGACCAACAATAATAATTTCTGGTTTATTTTTTTTCAACCCAGGATGTAATGAACACTATATTGTATTCAGTTCTATCTTAATTACATGATGACTGCCCTATGTGATGGATGTAACTACCCCTCATGGCAGGCTTGCGAACACTTCTGGCATAATAATGAGGCTGCTATTGAAATCTTGAAGAAACATGGGGTAATTCCAACTAAAGTTTACTGCCCTTATTGTGGAAAGCCATGTATGTATAGGTCACAAGTTAAGCAGTGGACCTGCGGTCGTTCATTCAAGATTCCTAAGAAAAGAGACCGCCGCATGTGTGGCTTTTCCGTCACCGCCTTCAAAGGAACATTTATGGACTCTGTCCATATCGAACCTTGGTGGGCCATCATTTTAATTCAGATCTTTTTGAAGAGGTTGCCCGCATGAGGAAGTGTCCCTAGTAGCCTTGGGCTGACCCCTGAAACATCTCAAAAGTGGAGGCTTAAATGTTTTTTTGGTAATGAAATACTTTTTCCACAATCAGCCAGTTGTTAGTGGTCCAGGCATTATTGTAGAGATAAAGAAAAAGAAGTTCAAGAGGTATGCATATAGTAAAGAACTTGAACATTCTGTGATATGGGTATTTGGTGGTATTGAGCGAAATTCTAAAAAATTCGTTTTAGTATTATTGATAAACAAAGAGCAGGATGCTTCAACTCTTTTGCCAATTATTCAAAAACATGTTAAGGCAGGAAGTGAAATCCACAGTGGCAAGTTGTCAATTTGTGAAAATTTGTCAGACATTGGTTACACTCGCAGAACTGTAAACCGCAAAGTAAATGTGCTGTGTGACAAAGGTGCTCATATCAGTAATATTAAAAGACTGTTCAGAGATGTCCAGAGATTTGTTCCTCATCATTTTATGAATAAAAAATACTTTGTTCATCATTTTGCACGCAGTGTCTTCATTCATCACCACAAGCCTGAGCAGCTTCTACATAATTTTTTGCTAAATGTTGCTATCCTATATCCACATGTCAGCTTTCGTAAGACAGAGGAGGATGCTCTGGTTAGCCCTCATGCTTCAGTTACTGAAGCTTATGGTAAGGCTTTAGTGATGAGAGGGACACAGGGCCGTGCCTCCAGGTTGTCCAGTCTTGGTTGTTAATTGTTTGGTTAATTTTTTTGGTTATTTATGCTCCTCAAGGGGCAGTCTTTTTGAAGACACTCTAGTTAAAAGTGACTCAAGGTTGTATAGTCATGAAAATGCAAATTATAGTACTGTACTTTGAAAAATCCTGGATTTCTTTTTATGTGTATATAAACCTTTTGTCCTCAACATAGGGAATCTGTCTTCCCTGTAAGCAGAGCAAGAACAGCCGGTGAATTTGTTAATGAGGTAGTGAGCACAGGCAAGAAGTCCCGTTCCGCCACTTGTCAGAAGCATGTCAGTTTTGTTTTCGGCTGCAACGAGTAGGGACGTACTGTTGCACCCTTACCAAGCTTTTTCATCTTTCGTTTACAGTCTTTAGATCCACACCCTCTTTGTGCTTCGTAAGAGGCACGATTGTTTACAGTCATCCTTGTGTGCCGAGTGAAGGTCATGGCCTCCTGCGCAGTGGCAGGCTTACAGTTGGTTGTGTAAACCACCGATAACTAGTTTGATCTAAGGAAGGCTTGAGGGAGATAGTAGCTAAGGCTACCTTGGGCCCCCCCCCCCACCCTGGTGTTCCCAGCACCATTGTTGCCATTGGTGATATCCCCAGTGCAATAGTCTCCTGTGGTGATGCCAGTTTCACTGACTCCAATGATGTCCCTAGTTGTGCCCATGCAAAGCCCCCCCCCCAAAATTATAAAGGTTTGTCCTGTGATACCAGAAAAGGTCCAGCAAGTTGGATACGAAAGTGCGTGTTTCCCCCTTTCATCACCCTTGACCTGGTCACTCCTGTATTAGCTACTTAGACCTTTGTACCTGGATATCAGGGGCCCATAGCCCATGCTCCCTCTATTCCTGTGCACACACCTGTGTTTGTGTCACAAGCCCCTGTGAGTGCACCTACCTCCTTTCCCATGACATTGTTTCCCAGTGTTGGGGTTCCTGTTGGAGCAACCCGTGTGGTATTGCCCCTCTGGGGAGGGTCGTTGGTTGCTCAAACCTCAACTCCTTGGCTTGCAGAGCCTGAAGTGAGTGTTGGAAAGAGGAAGAAATGTGCATGTTTTTCTTCCTCTTCCTTGTTGTCCAATTTAATTTTTGACTCTGGTTCTGATGTTTCTTTTAAGAAGAGTAAGAGCTCGTAGAAGTTCAGGAAAGCCAGTCGTAGTTAGGTAAAGAAAGGGCTTGTTACCACACCACCTCAAGCTAGTTTGGGAGTGAATAGCACATGAATGCCCCCCCTCCCCCTAGGACTAGTGCTCGTGGCCTGGGCTGTGAATCCGTGTCACGACCTATGTAACTCAGGCTTCTCCAGTTACCCTTGTAGTCAGGCAGGACAGTTGTTCCTCCGTTGATGGAGGGCTTCAATGCCCTTCTTCACCCTTCTTAGGCTACCTGGACGGTGGACTCCTACTATTCCCTTAAATCTTGATACTTCAGTAGAGAGAGTTTAGAGAATGGCACCACTCTTGGCTGTTGTTACTCACTTGTGTAATGAAAGACCTTAGGATTAAGGGCTGAGGTACGAGATAAGAGTCGGGGCCCTTCCTCTGCCGCACACTGGAGAAAGACGAGTCCTGCTTTCATCTTTGCCATGATCAGTTCCTGGTATTGTTGACCTTCCCAGGATTTCTTCAGCTCCTGATTACATTGCTGATTTTATACTTGGGGCAGAACAATTATGTTGTTGTAGGGGATTCACTGCAGCAATCTTAAGCACCTTCAACCTAGCGGGTTATGAGGGTACTGGAGATTCGTCTGTATCTAAAACACCAGACCTTGGACCACTGCTGACAGAGTCAAAGAATCCCAAGTTGGTATTCTCAAAAGGGGGAGAGCGTAGTCTTGGCTTCAACTGGGAATCTGATTGGCACTTTGATGCCCCTCTATGGTCGAGGCCATCCCTAGAGCTTGATTGGTCAGGTCTGACTAATTTGGCCATGGATCAAGTTAACAATTAGATCTGTGGATTTGTGAACTCTCCTGTTTTCAGTCAGTAAAAACAAATCTTGCTCCCTTGACTCTCGAGACGGATAAGATTATTTGCACCAGAGCTTGCTGTGTCTTCCCCCTTTCATGTTGACCCGTCAATGTGCGCACTGCCTTGTAGAGATTCAGTGTTAAAGATATGTCCTTTACCTCCTCAGAGTTGGTGGCCATATAATCATCTGCTATGGCCTCCTTCCAAACTGTCTGGTGGCTTGACCAGTGGTTAGGTGTCTCTTGAAAAGTAAAAGGGTCTCATGGTGTCTGGTGGAACAGCAGTGAACTTCCTGTAATACCAGGCAGCAAAGCAGTGGACCAATTGGGTTTTGAAGAGGAGTGATGCTTTTGGTCTCCAAATTCTCAAAACAAGTTGGCTCAGAGGTAGCTTTGATGCTAAGGAACTCATTGGTGTGGGCTGTTACATCTCTGCTACTGAGGAGTAGGGATACTTAGGTCTCCAAATTCTCAAAGAAAGTTGGCTCAGAGGTAGCTCTGATGCTGAGGAACGCATTGGTGTGGGCTGCTACATTTCTGCTACTGAGGAGTCGTGTGGAGAAGTGGAGGACTGCACGGGAATTCCTGATCCAGCATGAAGATAGCTGCATGAGTTTAGCCATGCCTGCTCAATTAGGTACAAGTCCGAAACCCTGATCAGGACCACCCGCAACTTCTTCCAGAAAGCAACCTGGTTATGCACAGTTCTTTTGAGCCACGCAATGTGGTCCTTATAGGAAGGGGAATGGCAGGAAGAAGTGAAGACGAAGGAAATGCAGATGTTGGTATTCCCCCTTTCCTGCTACTGGGAGTAGGGTATACTTGTCATTCCATTGGGCAACTTGGCAGATGTGTGGCTGAACCATGGGTAGGGAGTATCCAATGGGCTGGTTACTTAATACCCTTTCAGGACCATCAGCCACCCTATTTTACTTTACAATTGAGTTATCTGACCCTCCAACATCACTGAAAGGCCAGGTCTTTCAGACAGAGGTAATGTAGAAGGGATGGTGGAGAACATGATCAAAGTTGTTGGAGAAGTGAGTCTCTATGCTTCTACAATAGAATCTTCCTGGTGGAGAAATTAACTGAGTGCTGGAGGCTGGTGATTGACCTCTCGCCACTGGACAAGTTTGTTTTAAATGAATTTCAGGAGGTAAACATTATGTTCTAAGCTGAGTTTGATCAGACATCATGAGTCCAGTGACCCTGAAGGACGCATGTTTTCAAGTATCCATGCGTCATACCTTTAGAAAGTACATCCACTTCTTCTCCTACAGTAAACTTTACTAGTTCAAGACTTTGCTGCTCCTCAGGTGTTCACCTTGGTAGCAGCTTGGGCCCAGGTGCAAGAGATACGTTTGATGATGCATCTCAACAATTGACTGATCCTGGCCTCCTCAATGAGGCAGTTACTATAGAGTGAAGATTGGTTTCTCGCAGTTTGGCATACTCTGGGGATTGTGATAAAGGGGAGACTCGAATGTCATGCAAGTAGAGGTTTGGGTACTTGGACATGCTGATAGATATGGCAGCAGCGAGAGTTTTTCCAACAGACGAATGTATCAGCAAGCTCTAGGAGGATGTAGTTCTGTTTCTTTTCTAGTCGGAAATCCGAGGTCGCGCGGGCAGTATGTTCTTGATCACCTATCCTCGCTGGGAACTCATTACTTGGATGTCTTCACCAGAGATCTCTTCATTGGTGTTTGGTGCTCAACCACCAGCGATCTCCCTTTCCATCCTGTCCATAGGGCCAGGAGATAGGATGATCTTACCTGCTGGCTGAAGGGGGAAACCCTCATCGAGAGGGAGACCCTGCACATCTAGAAATGCAACTTCTTAGATGCATTGAAGGGGTGTGGGGCACATACTTGAACGACCAGGTTGTTTTGGGCACATACTTGAACGACCTGGTCGTCTCAGGAATGGTTAGATAAAGAGCATGTGCACATCAATGTCTTTGAAATGCATGCAACCTTTTTTGCAAAACAAGCATTCCAAGTATGTTGAGGGGGCACTCTGTATTGTTGATGTGCTACAGCGTCGTCATAGTGGCTTATGGCAACAAGCAAGGGGATCCGGTCTCGCACTCTTACTGGAAGCTGACAAAGCAAATGCACATCTGGGCAGTATTAGATGCAATAGAATTGTCAGTCTGGTACATTCTTGGCAAGAGGAATGTATTAACAGACACAATCCGCTTCTAGGGGGCAGGTTTTAGGGTCTTAGTGGCTTTACATCCCTGCGTAGCAGAAACACTTCTTGGCCTGTGGGCCGTGTTCGAAGATGCCTTCAAACACACTCGGGATTACCCGGATGCTTACACCAGGACTCAGGATAATCCTGGTAGCTTAAATGGCCACATGCTGTGTGATATGATCTGGTAGCACTACTCATCGAGGTCCTTAGAGAACTCAAATTGTCCTCATTCCTCTGTCAGGTGCATCTTTAACATTACCACCATTCCGTGAAGTCGGTGGAACTTCATTCATGGTTGGATGCTATTCAGCATCTCCTCTGAGCAAAAGACTTTTTGCAAGGCACTGCACAAATGTATGAATACTTATGACAGTCCTTTGCACCTGTTTGTCCAGGAAAGTTGGCCATCTTCTGTGATTAGTGTCATAGAAGGGATAATATCAGAGGATCTCTAGTGCAGATCATGAATTTCCTTATCGGCCTTTGTCGGGAGAAGCGCCTTTCAGTTCTGGCTGTCAAAGGCTACTGTTCAGCCTTGAGCACGGTCTTTCGACTGAAGGATAGACCTCTCCTCCTTGTGGGAGTTGTTTAAGCTCATGAGGAGGTTGGAGCAGTCTTACATACCCTAGGGTGGTTAGGTCCCTGTGAGTGGGACATGTCTCCTGTTCTCAAGCCTCTTACTGGTACCTTCAGTCTCTTACTTAGTCACCCACACTGCGTGGTGGAAGGAGGCCTCCTTCAGTTTTGTGCCAGACTTTGTGGCCAATACCCAGAACCTGTCAGTGCACGAACCCAATTTTGAGACCTTTTCCATCCAGCTCTACATGAAGCGTAGGATGGTGGTCGAGAGAGAAACTGCTTTTGTCTCCATTCTGCTATGCTACTTGAAGAGAACCGGACAGACGTGTGGGGGGTGTGCTAGTGGGGCGGGAGTGTGTGCTGTAGATGAGGTTCTGGTGCCCGCAGGACCCCTCTCAAATGAAGACCCGGTGTGCGGGAAGTCAGGGACGGCTCCTTCCCCTCCATCGTGGTAGTGTCTTACAGGTTCAGCGGTGCCCGGGGGCGTTATGGGCAAGGAGAGGCAGCCCACAGGATCTTCAGACCCCGACTCCATTGTAGGGATGGCACCGAGGACGTCCTTCAGATCACCCATGCGTCAGGAGGAAGAATTCTCTGGCTGGTTCGCTTCTCGGCAGGCTCTACGCACGCCCCCGGTGCCCTCATCTACGCTCCCGTCGCCCTTCAGGCAGCCCGTCACGACGGTTCCACATCTACAAAACCCTTCATTATTGACAGGAGATTCATCCTGATCCTCTTCCTCTTCTCCCTCCCTGAGAGACGAGAAGGAAGCGGAAGAGGTCTAAAAGGAGGAAGTCCAGCTCTTTCGTAGGCCCTTCCAGGAGGAAAGCAAAGCTCTCGAGGAAGGAGAGCAAGGAGAGGAAGCGGGGTAAAGGGGCTTTCCCCCCTAGTGGGTCGAATAGGGCTCTTACCACTCCAGTGCCGGCCCCGGTGGCCGCTGGAGCTGCCCCCGCGCCCTTGCCCAGTGTCTCTTAGGCTCCGTCCGCTTGTCGGATGCAGCCGTTGGCACGCATAAACGTTACCTTGCCGTTGCCCGGCAAGTCACCGGCTCCATCCGTCCAGCGGAGGCAGCCTCTGGCTCGACCCGGCAACATGGCATCCATACCCGGTACCACGGCAGCTCCATTCAGGCTTCGTGGTTAACCGCAGGTATACCAGGGTACTCGCACCCCATGGATTTCCCCGGGAGGGGGTAGACCCACGACGGCTACGTCCGGTGGCTCCATCCGTGATTGAGCCAGCCGCTCCATCGTCCCGGCCAGCTCCATCTAAGCATCGGAGGCGGCTGCTGATAGACCCATGACGGCTACCTCCGTCCCGGCAGCTCCAACCGTGATGGAGCCAGCCGCCCCATCGTCCCGGCCAGCCCCATCCAAGCATTGGAGGCGTCCGCTGACATATCAGGGTACTTACACCCCACGAATTTCCCCGGGAGGGGGTAGACCCATGACGGCTCCATCCGTGACGGAGGCAAAGTGGCTTTCCCCCCTAGCGGGTTGAACAGGGCTCTTGCTGCTCCAGTGCCTGCCTCAGTGGCCGCTGGAGAGGCCCCCGCATCTTTGCCCAGTGTCTCTTTGGCTCCGTCCGCCCGTCGGATGCAGATGTTGGCACACGTAATCTTTACCTTGCCTTTGCCCGGCAAGTCACCGGCTCCATCCGTCCAGCGGAGGCAGCCGCTGGCTCAACCCGGCAGCATGGCCTCCATACCCGTTGCCACGCCAGCCTCAGCCAAGCATCGGAGGCAGCCGCTGGCATATCAGGCTACTTACACCCCACGGTTTTCCCCGGGGGGGGGGGGGGGGTAGACCCGTGACGGCTACCTCCGTCCGGCTCCACCCATGATGGAGGAAGCCTCTTCATCGGACCAGCCAGAAGTGAGGGATACAGCCTTCCCCATGGATCCATCCGGCTCGAGGATGCAGCCGACACGGAGGATCAAGTGGTAGAGGGGTTGTTAGACACGGCCGAGGGTTCCCTCGGCGGTGTATCCTCCTATAGACAAGTCCGGGCTCTGATCCGTCATCACCACAGATTAGATGAGCCTGAACCGTCATCGGAGCAGGATTGGCTTTCAGGTTTGGGGAGGATGGTGGATAACCCTGGCTAGCGGAAACCATCCTTGGCCCTAGCGCTGGACGTGGCATTAGTCATGAAGCTCGTCGATAAATATGTTGAGGGGACATTAGAACTCCCGAAGGGTCCAAGGGTCCTTCAAGATCCTGCCGGGACTGAGGACCCAGAAGATATTCTATGTTCCAGCATGGGCGTCATGCAGGTCCCCGCTCGTAGGAGGAAGCCTTTGCAACGTTAAACCAGGGCAGTCCAGATGACAGATCCCTCACTGCACCAGGGGTTTTCTCTCAAGCAGTGGCCTCCATGATGGAGGACACCTCGCGAGACATAGTCAATGTGACCTCCTGGCTGGACTAGTGGGCATGCACCCTGGCAGGGTTCTAGTTATCTCTCAACCTGTCAGTACCAGGGAATCAGGCCCTTCTACAAGAACTCATTCGCTCGGGAGGGAAGGCGATGAAGTCCCTGACCCAGTCGACAAACTGGGTGTTAAGGAGGAGGGACAAGGTCCT
Organism: Palaemon carinicauda; assembly: GCF_036898095.1. NCBI lineage: Eukaryota > Metazoa > Arthropoda > Malacostraca > Decapoda > Palaemonidae > Palaemon > Palaemon carinicauda. The sequence goes on from NC_090729.1 coordinate 133,944,225, forward strand.
TTCAGGATCTCCCGTAGACTTCCCGAACGGGAAACAAAGTTTCGGAGGAATGCGCCGGTGTGGGGTGAGACCGTGTTCCCCCTACAGGCGGTAGCGGAAACTATGGAGAGAGTGGGCAAAATTAAGGATTCGGGAGCCCAGGCTGTCAGTGGCAAGCCGTCCTCTCCATAGGAAACCATCAGCGGACGTGGCCATCCCACCTACGGCACCACTTCCTGGCAGCATCCCCACGGTCCTCCCGCAGGAGTAGTGTCCCAGCCCAGTCCTCCTTTAGGCAAAATACGTTGGCTCAAGGAGAATTTCATGATGTCCCTGGATCATCAAGGACGACCTTTTCAGATCCCCGTGCATCCCTCCAGCAGGAAGTTCCTCAGAGTGAAGTGGGGATTCCAGTCTCTGCAGTTCAGGACTCGCTGCTTCGGACTGTCAACGGCTCCTCAGGTGTTCACGAGGGTGGTCACCGTAGTATCAGCCTGGGCCCACAAGCAGAGCATCAGGCTGATCCAGTATCTAGACGACTGGTTGCTGCTTTCAGGCTCAGAGACAGTTTTAAAGGAGCAAGGAGCGAAGCTATTGGAGTTCTGCAAGGTACTAGGAATCACCATCAACTTGGGAAAGTCCCAATTAGACCCCACAACCAGGATAACGTACCTAGGGATCATCCTGGACTCCCAATTAGGAGGGCATTCCCCTCTCAAGAGAGGCTGAGCAACCTGGATCAAGTTATTCGACCATTCCTAACAGGTGAGCTGATGAGAGCCAAGGACTGGCAGAGGCTCGTGGGAGAAGTTGGTTCCTCCGGGGAGGCTCAAGCTGAGACCAGTCTATTGGAAACTGAAGGACCTTTGGTCACTGGGACCCCCTCCTCAAGGACTAGTCAAGATGTCTCCGGACTCCAGGAACATGTTCCTCTGGTGATCCGACAGGGCGGACAGCCTTGAGGGGCTACCATTCGCGACCGTTCCTCCAGAGGTGTTTCTCTTCACAGACGTATCAAAGGAGGGGTGGGTAGCCCATCTGCTCGGGGAAACAGCAGAGAGGAAGTGGTCCCCGGAGGAGAAGACCCTTCACATAAACATGTTCGAGCTACTAGCAGGCCAAAAGGCCCTCGCAAGGTTCTCCCATCGTCTCCGGGGAAACACGGTAGAACTCAGATGCGACAACCAGGGCTGGGGTGTCGGAGTCGGAGTCGAGGGCAACTTATGGACTAGAGGAGTCGAAGTCGGTAAAATTCCACCGACTGCGACTCCTCAAAAAGGAAATTTTTGCGCTGGGGAAATATTCTCTTTTGGTATCCTAAGTCACTTTTTTCAAAGTCGCTCAATAAACATTTCATATTACCCTCCGTTTTCTTTAACACCCTCTCGAATAAAGGCAGTCACTGGGAAATATATAGCTCCTGCCATCTCTCATCCATAAGCCAAACCAAAACAATAGTATTATACATGCGATCAGCTGTTCTCTCCACACACGAGTATCTGGACATTAAAGTTTATTTCATGATTAACTCTTCATTTAATCACCATTAGCCATTTAAAAGGTAGGAGTTGTTACTGATTCATAGTTTTATGCAGCCCGTATATGAATAATCTTAGAATTAAGTCATTATTTATATGTAATCATCTCAAAATGACGGGTGTTTTGATTACAGTTTCGTGTAACCTTGGAAAAGCTAAATCCAAGAAATTACGTGAAATGTTTCCAATAAAACAATTACTTACTAGGCTAGTAGGCTAGTAATGATGAAATGCTATTTTGACTAATAGGCAACATAAAGTAAGAAAATTATATAAAAATATTTAATTATTCTAATTTTTTTTTTTAAATTGGAGTCTGAGTCGGTTCTAAAAAATTATAGGAGTCGGAGTCGGATGAGTCCCGACTCCCCAGCCCTGGCGACAACGCCACTGTGATGGCATACATAAAGAAGCAAGGAGGATTGAGGTCAAGGGGATTGTGCAACCTTACGTCTCAAATACGGGAATGGGCCGAAAAGGAACACATCAGCCTCACAGTCAGGTTCATTCCGGGAAAGGAACGTTCTAGCCGACGGCCTCGGCAAGACAGGGCAAGTAGTGGGGTCGGAGTGGTCCCTACACCCACAGGTAGCCCAGGTCATCCAACCTTACGTCTCAAATACGGGAATGGGCCGAAAAGGAACACATCAGCCTCACAGCCAGGTTCATTCCGGGAAAGGAACGTTCTAGCCGACGGCCTCGGCAAGACAGGGCAAGTAGTGGGGTCGGAGTGGTCCCTACACCCACAGGTAGCCCAGGTCCTCCAACCTTACGTCTCAAATACGGGAATGGGCCGAAAAGGAACACATCAGCCTCACAGCCAGGTTCATTCCGGGAAAGGAACGTTCTAGCCGACGGCCTCGGCAAGACAGGGCAAGTAGTGGGGTCGGAGTGGTCCCTACACCCACAGGTAGCCCAGGTCCTCCAACCTTACGTCTCAAATACGGGAATGGGCCGAAAAGGAACACATCAGCCTCACAGCCAGGTTCATTCCGGGAAAGGAACGTTCTAGCCGACGGCCTCGGCAAGACAGGGCAATTAGTGGGGTCGGAGTGGTCCCTACACCCACAGGTAGCCCAGGTCCTCCAACCTTACGTCTCAAATACGGGAATGGGCCGAAAAGGAACACATCAGCCTCACAGCCAGGTTCATTCCGGGAAAGGAACGTTCTAGCCGACGGCCTCGGCAAGACAGGGCAAGTAGTGGGGTCGGAGTGGTCCCTACACCCACAGGTAGCCCAGGTCATCCAACCTTACGTCTCAAATACGGGAATGGGCCGAAAAGGAACACATCAGCCTCACAGCCAGGTTCATTCCGGGAAAGGAACGTTCTAGCCGACGGCCTCGGCAAGACAGGGCAAGTAGTGGGGTCGGAGTGGTCCCTACACCCACAGGTAGCCCAGGTCCTCCAACCTTACGTCTCAAATACGGGAATGGGCCGAAAAGGAACACATCAGCCTCACAGCCAGGTTCATTCCGGGAAAGGAACGTTCTAGCCGACGGCCTCGGCAAGACAGGGCAAGTAGTGGGGTCGGAGTGGTCCCTACACCCACAGGTAGCCCAGGTCCTCCAACCTTACGTCTCAAATACGGGAATGGGCCGAAAAGGAACACATCAGCCTCACAGCCAGGTTCATTCCGGGAAAGGAACGTTCTAGCCGACGGCCTCGGCAAGACAGGGCAATTAGTGGGGTCGGAGTGGTCCCTACACCCACAGGTAGCCCAGGTCCTCCAACCTTACGTCTCAAATACGGGAATGGGCCGAAAAGGAACACATCAGCCTCACAGCCAGGTTCATTCCGGGAAAGGAACGTTCTAGCCGACGGCCTCGGCAAGACAGGGCAAGTAGTGGGGTCGGAGTGGTCCCTACACCCACAGGTAGCCCAGGTCCTCCAACCTTACGTCTCAAATACGGGAATGGGCCGAAAAGGAACACATCAGCCTCACAGCCAGGTTCATTCCGGGAAAGGAACGTTCTAGCTGACGGCCTCGGCAAGACAGGGCAAGTAGTGGGGTCGGAGTGGTCCTTACACCCACAGGTAGCCCAGAAGGTCCTCCAGAGGTTGAGCTCACCGGTGATGGACCTTTTTGCCACGGGGCTCAATGCACAGTTCCCCGTGTTCTGTTCCCCGGTGCCAGACCCAGCAGCAGAGTTCGAAGACGACTCCCAACGCTCATGGGACGGATTCGACGTATATGCCTTTCCTCCCTTCGGGATTCTCAGGCAGGTTCTCAACAGGATCAGGCAGCCAAGAGATACAAGGTTGATTTTGGTAGCACCCTGGTGGCCAGAGAATGAGTGGTTTGCGGACCTACAAGACCTGGCTATCCTTCCTCCGTGGCCTCTGCTGGTAAGAGAAGATCGGCTACACCAGCCCCACTTCCAAAGGTTTCACGAAAACCCCCAGTGCCTTCAGCTACACGCGTGGTTATCGGGTGTCTACTAAGGAAGGAGGGACACTCGAAGAGGACAGCCTTGAGGATGTCCGGTTATCTTAGGAAATCCTCGGTCAGGGTTTACCAGGCCAAGTGGGCCACATTCTTGAAGTGGTATGCGGTTCAGAACCTGAGGCCCCTGGATGCATCGGTCCACAGGATTGCAAGCTTCCTGGTCTACCTAAGGGACTACCTAGGGGTTTTCCATTTCAGCCATCAAAGGGGCCGAGCAGCACTGGGACAAGTATTTTCACTCAGAGGCATTGACCAGGTGGGCCTCTCAGTTTTCCATGCTCATCAGGAGTGTCGAGCAATCTTGCCCCCTCCCCCCCCCCCCCCCCCACCTCCCGGGTCCTGCAGTGGGATGTGGCTAAGGTTCTCAAAGTTTGGTCTAGGCCACCCTTCGAACCTCTCAAAGTTATCCTGGATAAAGACCTCACCCTCAAGGTAGTGTTCTTGCTAGCTCTGGCCTCGGACAAGATGGTGAATGAGCTCCATGACTTGTCATTTGAGGTCTCACACTCGAGAGGGTGGAAGGACCTGGCCCTTTAGTTTCTGCCTGTATTGGTGGCCAAAACACAGAACCCAGCCATCGTAGACTCAAGGTTTGAAGGATTCTCGATCCCGGCATTCCCTCACTCAGACAAACCAGAAGACTTGTTCCTGTGCCCAGTGAGAACTATCAGGAAGTACCTTAACAGGACAGCCAGACTTCGGCCAGGCATCAAAAGTCTGTTTGTTTCCTCAGGCCCAGTGTAGAAATCAGTGTCTAAGTACACGGTCTCCTTTTGGCTTCGGCAAATCATAAAAGGGCTTATGACAGTGAGGGGTCGGCAGTCCCTGGCAAGACACGACCCCATGACATTAGGGGGCTTAGCACCTCCTTGGAATTCGACAAGAACATGACAGTAGGTCAAATCATGAGGGCGGGCACATGGTCCAGGCAGTCCACCTTTACGGCCCACTACCTGAAAGACTCTACGAGGAAGTCCCTAGACTCCTTCCCCATCGGATCAGTCATTTCCGCCCTTCAAAAGTTTAAGGCTAAAGCCCCGGGGGTAAACCGAGGGGAGTAATTGCAAGCGACACAAGTTTCCACCTTACTCTCCCCATTTTTCCTTACTACCCTTGTGGCCCCTTTTCCTTTCCCTTCTCCCATGTGAGAGATGGATGTTGTAGAAGACCATGTCTGGATTATGCATAAAGGTGACTTCAATCAAGTAGGCTTTTGCATGCTTCCCCCGACTCTCCTACCCTGGACCTAGCCTCCTATCTAGGTCCCGTATCACGTACCAGTATGGCGGGTCGTCCGGCCTCTTAAGTCCACCCCCGCTTCCTAAAGTGTAAGTCTCTTAGGAAAATAGTTCAAGGTAAGTACTCCGTGTTGGAACAAATCACAAATTTTAAGTAATTTGTATTTTTCCTAACAATACTTACCTCGAACTACTTTCGGTTTATTGCCCGCCCATCCTGCCCCGGGTGCCTTACAAGAGTTCGAATGGTATTTTCACATATGCTTACTGACGAGTCTGACGTAGCAGCACACTCGTGATTTGACCCAGGGTTGCCTCAGGACGAGTATCCATCCACCACGGGGCGACCCAACAAGGGAAGCGGATATGGGGGGAACTACTCAAAGTTCTTGGTCGGATAGGGAGGAGATCCCAGATACAGTACTCCTACGAAAGTAGTTCGAGGTAAGTACTGTTAGGAAAAATACAAATTACTTAAAATTTGTGATTTTTATTCCTAGCTCTACTAACCTGAGTCTATTAAAGTTGAATTTCTCACCTCAACCACCCCACCCAATCTTGAGTTGAAGGTCAAAAGTGACATGCTTCCAACAGGTGGAGGGTCTTCCATACTCCCCACCTGTCGTTAACTATCTTGTTCATGAATTTAACGGCTATTCAGCTCTGCTGAACTCATGCTCCCTATTTCAAAGGACTTGGTTTGCTATACCTGGGTAGACGTATGAAAATTGTGGATTAGAAAGTAAAGTATTTATTTACAGGTAGTATATTATAATATTGAGTTTTATTAGTGGTTAGTAGAAGCAGTTAATATTTGGCGTTTGAAATTCCAAATAGTTGTCAAAGCCTTAATACCCTATTTGTCAAAACATGATTAAGGCGCTTGTAATAAATTGAATACAGTATGTGATGTGGTATTTACACAACTTTTACTTTTGCAGGTAATCGGGGCCTAAAAGACTTCAAAGTCATGGATGAACCCCAGTCAGAAAGTATGGAGGTAGACCACCCAGAAAAGAATGCTGAAGGAGCGGTTTCCGAAGAAAATGATATTGACAGCAAAAATGTTAATGATGATGACAGCAATAAAATTGGAACTAAGAGCAAAAACATTGATTCAAATACCTTGAATACAGAAACAGAGGCTGTGAATAATGCCAGTGATACGGAAAAGACTGAGAAATGCAGTGAGACTGAAAGGGAAGTAAATCATGAAGTAAACAGCAATGATTGTAGTTCAAGTCCACAGAGAAGTGAGGGAGTTTCAGATGACAAAGGTGACAAAGAAGGTGATAACAAAGGTGACAAAGAAGTTGATGTCAAAGATGATACAAAGGAAGACAATATCTCCCAATCTGCAGATACTTCAGATTTAGGCCCAGATAGCTCAGAGAAGAGAAAAGAGAGTTCTGTAGATGTGACTGAAGGTGGGGAAAGTGAGGGAAAGGAAGATGGTGGTGTAAAAGATGACGAAACTCCAATGGATTGTGAAGATTCTCATCCGTCTGGTAGTAAGGAAGATAGTGCAGAATCAGATAAAACTATGGATAAAGCTGGCTCAGATTTGCCAGAAGGTGAAGAGGAGGCATCTGATAGTAAGAAGGGCGAAGCTACAAGTGATGATGCGGCTGAAAAGGTGAACAAAGAGGGAGGAAATGACATTGAAGAGATACCTGTTTATAAAAAGCCAGCAGAATTTATTGACCTGGAAGATTATGATGCTAAGAATCCAAAAAAGCAATCTGCTGATAAAGATAGCAAAGATAATGAAGGCTCTACTAGTGAAGAAGCTTCAAAAGACACACCAGCTGATGATAGTTTGAAAGACTCTGCTACTGAAGATAACTCGAAGGAAAATGCAGCTGAAGACAGTTCGAAAGATAGTTCAGGGGAAGGAAACTCTAAAGGTTTAAAATTACGATCTCTAGCTTCACTAGTTGATACGTCTGAAAACGAAGCTGCTGAAGTAGGGAGTGATGCACATCCTTTGAAGAGTGGTTCCCTTGTTCCTAATCCAGAAGCGTTTGGAGCTATTGGAGAAATTGTTGAACACAAAGATATGTTTTTCGACCCGGATGCTGGAGGATTACCTTTACGTATCTCCAATGTTGTTGGTGGTGAAGATTGTATCACTGGTCTTGCCATGGATGAGGATAGAGATATGTTTTCTAATATTCAGATTGCATCTGTGACTACGCTGATTGATCCAATTAGTCCAGAGGATCCAAATAAAGATAATGTAGATGCTGGTGAAGATGTAGACATGGAAAAATCAGATAATGCTAACTTGGAAACTTCAGAGGAGTCTGGCATCAAAATTGTGAGTGCTGAAAGTTTGGCCTCCAAAGATGATAATGAGAAAGTGAATGATGCTTCTGGGCCTAAACTTCGTATTAGTAGCGCCGTTTCAGTAAGTACTAGTACTAATTGTATTTTTCTTGAATGGGGAGAGTTAGAGAAACAACCTTTCAGGGCTAAATCATGATGATAATTTGTTTTTAAATGTTTCAATTACCATTGATCATCATCAATACACTTGTTGGGTACAAGTGCTGTTGATTATTCAAGAACAGTTCACTGTCGATTTTTAATGTATATGTCTTTCAATCATCTAATTGTCACCTCCTTTCAACTTATTTTTAAAATGATTGTCTAGAAATGTCACTTAATGGCCTTGACCTAACATTTTATAATAATGATTAAACTGAATTGTTCAGGCTGGTCCTACAGGCCCTTCATTTTAATCTCTGAGGTTGTGTAAAAAAAGTACGTTACCGCTACGTACTGAAGGTTATGCATCTTCAGTATGTAGCAGTAACATACTAGTTTAACACAACCTCAGAACTTAAAATGAAGGAACTTACATTTTATTTATATTACCCTTTAGCATGTAATAGTTAAAAGAAATTTATTGATGTACTGATAATTAATCTCCCCCATTTTTTATATAAACAGGAGGTAGCGAAAGAAACGGGAGTTAAAGACGCCTCTGGTCAAACAATTGTATACCATATTCTTCGCAGTATTCTTACTATGCCAAGAGTTTGCATAGAATGTGGGAAGGTAAGCTATAAACTTCAGTACACAAAACTATTTTGTTGATTCTGTACTGTATGTTTTTATAGGAATCTTGTATTGAGTAATTTCAGTTAACGTTAATTTTCAAACAAATAAGATAAGTTATTTGTTCCATGAATGTTCCTTTGGACTGTTCAATGTCACTCTCCCTCCTGCTCTGCAAAAACCAAGGCCCCTAGTGGCTCTTCGTCCTCAGAGGTAGAGAATACAGGTTGTGCAGCTGTGTCTCGGATTTCAAATAATTTTCGGTTCCTTCTAACGCTGTGGAGTATCTTCCAAGTTAAGTTTGTTCCGTAACCGAAATACAAACCACGCTATTTACATAGGGTTTACTTTCGGCGTAGCTGAAATTGACGAGCCATTAGATTTTAACGAGGGTTTACTACCCCGCGCTAGTTAGCAGGGGGAGGGGTAGCTTGCTACCCCTTCCCCCCTCACACACCGGTGAAATGTCTCACTTCACTTATGGCTCGGACGATGTACGGTCATGCCTGTCTTTGTCCTCACTTGGCAGCCATTATTTGTTTTATCTTTACTTAACCCTTTTACCCCCAAAGGACATACTGGTACGTTTCACAAAACCCATCCCTTTACCCTCATGGACGTACCGGTACGTCCTTGCAAAAAAATGCTATAAAATTTTTTTTTTCTCCATATTTTTGATAATCTGAAAAAATTCAGGCCTTTTCCAAGAGAATGAGACCAACCTGACCTCTCCATGACAAAAATTAAGGCTGTTAGAGCAATTTAAAAAAAATATACTGCAAAATGTGCTGGGAAAAAATAACCCCTTGGGGGTTAAGGGTTGGAAATTTCCAAAGAGCCTGGGGGTAAAAGGGTTAATCACTTACTTTTCTTATACAGTACTCAATAAATATGTAAACATATTTTCATATTTATGTATAGAAATCAGTAAGTTTCCTTTTCAGAGTTCGTGCTTGTGTGTGTAGTGTACGATATCTCCGTGGAGCCCTTGGCAGTTAGGCCACCACGGTGTAATTTCATGGGTCGCGATCGAGTTTGACTACGCTCTCTCTCTCTCTCTCTCTCTCTCTCTCTCTCTCTCTCTCTCTCTCTCTCTCTCCCTCCTGCTATGCGCCAATGGGCGCCAACGGTTTTCCTAAACGCCCAGGATCGCCTGCTTGACAGCTCGCATCAGTGCTCTCCTTCCTGATGCACCTGCGCGCCCTCTGGTTAGCACGATGCGCGCTAACGTTCGCCCTCTCGCCCACGATCTATCAGACCTGGGCGCAGGCAAGAAGTTTTCCTGTCGCCTTCTCGCCATCAACCTTCTCTAGTCTCTTACGCGTCGGCGATCTCCTACGCGCCCGTGCGATTCTTCGCCTGCGCGCTAGCATTTTTAACACACCACCGCTAGCCAACGTGCCATCGCTTGCCAACGCGCCTTCACTCCCCTACGGGCCATCGCTCGCCAAGACGCGCCATCGCTCGTCAACGTGCCATCGTCCCCCTACGCGCCATTGGTTTCCCGGCTGCCTGCGCTCGCCCTCGCAACCACGCGACCACATGCCCGCGCACATGCGCACCCATGTTCACCCGCGAGCGAATCAACGGAGTTCCATTGCGCGAGCACCAGCGCGATTCCTGTCAGTAAGCTATCGCTCGCCAACACGCCGTCGCTCTTCTACGCGTTATCGCTTGCCTACGCGTCATCGCTCGCCTGCGCACTATTGGATTCCGATCGCCAGCTCTCGCCCTTCCAACCACGCTCGCCCTCCTTCTGCGCTCCCTCGCGCACTTTCACCTGCGTGCCCGCGCACAGGCACTTCCACTTTCGCCCACGCGCGAACCATTGTTTGTCGCGCGAGCGCCAGGGCGATTGCGACCGTGATTCCCGTCTGGGTTTCGCAACACGGGCAACCTGGCGAGTCTTCTGGAGCGCGTATTTCCAGAACATGGTCTTCACCCCGTAAACGCAGAGCATGGCACGTGCAAGAGCAGGAAGAATCTTCAGGGAGGTCTGAGCAACATTCTTCTCTCCAGAACCTGGGTTAGCCCTTCCTCCTCGCCATTCCCTGGAAGGGTCTTTGTTACCATCCTCGTGGGGATCGAACCAGATTCTTGTGAAATTGATTAATGAAATGGGGACTTTTCAACTGACAACCAATTAGAATCAATAGGAAATATAGAAAGAAAACTCGCAAAAGAAAACATAATTTTATTTACAACTAGTCAAAGGTGAATGTTTCTTGATTGAGTACTTAGGAAGCACTGAACTAAACAAGCTTGTTCGCCCTCTCTCTCTCTCTCTCTTTCTTTCTTGGGTTTCTTCCTCGTCTCTTTTTCGTACTGTCTCTCTCTCTTGATCGCTTGGAAGTTTATATATCCCTGTATGGGAGGGGTTAACTATGGACAGGTCCATTTAAGGAAATTTTCTCGTTTCTTCATCCTCATTGGTGTTCCTTGAAACCGCTGATAACACGTAGGCGAATGCTCTGCTGGTGTAATCAAATTCCATAACGTTGACTCCTTCAGCTAATGTATATCTTTCGGCGACGCACTGTTATTCTTGTCCTATGGGTTCCTTGGTGCTCTATAGACAGGGACTCGTTGTGCTCAAAGACCTCCAACCTAGGCACATAACTCGACGATGACAGCTTCAATAAACAAAAGCGGGACCTTATCTCTCTCTCTCTCTGCTTCTCTAAGAGTAGAAAAATCGCGTGTTTTAACATTCTTTCCTATATTATTCTATCTACCCATGACAGTCTTGCCAGGGAGTTTTTCTTTCGAGATTTCTCCGCCGGGCAGGGGGTGACTGAGTTAGCCCTTCCTCTTCTCCTTTTCGTGGAAAGGGCTTACCAGGCCTTTCCCTCCCTGGTTGCGACCCAAGGTTTTGTACAAGGAAGCTTTAGGAAGATCACGGGCACTTTCCTTCTCTCGGGCTCAAGCACCTTTGCGTTCCGTCGGCAAGTTTCGAACTTGCAGGCAAACTCGATGTTGGAGCATCTAGACGCAGTGACCGAGGGCTTCCTCTCGGGAGTCCCATCCGTGGATGTCGACAAGCTCAGACACTCTTCCATCCTTGGGAAGAGCTTGTTTGAGCCCAAGGGCAGAGAAATGGACAGCTGTTGTGCGGAGGAAATCGAATCCCGTTTTCACTCCTCCAAGGCTCTTACTTCCAGACCCTGCAAGCCTCCGACTCTTCTTCATACAGCCTAGGTTATCGGAACCGGCTACGGCAGACAAGACAAGGTGTACAATAGCGGTCCCCTCCTGTCAAGGACAGGTAGGACGGGAGGTTCTCCTGGGGAGGCATAATCCAGAGGGAGCGGCCGAGTTCACAAACTCTAGAATTCCTGCACGATCTCCGTGATCAGCCAAGGATATCGCGCCTCGCTCTGAACATCTCTCCTCCACCGACAGCGTTTCCAGTGTCGCTGAGCCTCTATGTCATGGAGTCAGCAAGAGGTTTGCCCGTTGGGCAGAGGGAGCCATGTTTTAGGAGAATGTCCTCCATAAGGTCGTTGACGGCTTCTTCCTCGGCTTCTTCAGTCGATCCTTTCTTGTTGGAAAGCATCTGAGACGGGAGTTCCATCGTCGACCTCTCAGCTCTGATCAAGTTTGTCGAACAATCTTCGTCCAGTGTGGAACAGGAGAGTCGATCAGACTGGTAGCGAAACCACAAGACTCCTTATGCCCTGGATCGGTAGGATGGGTACTTCCAGGTCCCATTCCATCCATCTTCCAGGGGGCACTTGGAATTCAGCCTAGACTACAGATGTACTTGTTTAAGATGCTGTGTGGCGATCCCGCCGCAGCATCGCAGGCTTTCACCAGAGAACTCTCCCTGCTTTCCTCATGGCCACTCAGGGGCAGGCGTCCGCCTCCTTCGCTTTTTGGAGGTCTGGCCAACTCCGGTAGTCTCGGGTTCGACCTTCTTCAACACCGAGACAAGCTTCCGGGACTTTACCAAGATCGAGGGATCATGGTAATTCGCAAGGAGCCTTCTCTACTTCTACCTCAACATCTGGAATATCTAGCCATGATATTGTCTCCTTCTCCGAGCCTTTCCCTTCAGTTGACTGTGGCAAGGCAGAGGAGAGTCGCAGAATCTTTTTTCGGTCAAGGAGAGCTTTCAGCCCTATCTTGGGACGTTTCCTGGGTCTCCTTTCCTCATTGACCCGTCTAAGTCCCGAACGGTCGCCTCAGGATAAGTTCTTTGTTAGACGGCCCAAGTTCCGGTGGAATCAAAGCAACGATTAACTGGACTTTCTGGCCCCTATGGGACCAGCGGAACGATTAGACCTGCAATGGGGGTTGACCTATGGAAACCTCTTGCATGGGAGTGGATCTTCTCGTCCTCTCCCCGCATTTGATGCTGTTCTCGGACTCGTCAAAGAAAAAAAAGGGGGGGGGAGGTCCCCATGTTCTGGTTCAGGTCAATGGTCAGGACCTGAAGGGTACCTCCACATCATTCAGGTAGGCTTAGAGGCCGTAGTCTGGCCCTTCTACAGATCCTACAGATCCTGCCGAGTCGCTCCGTGCGCGACAACTCCATGGTACTGGCGTATTCCAACTAGCAGGGAGGTACATTTTCATACTTTCGCATCTTGCAGTAGAGATACTGAGATGATCCGAAGTCCACTCAGTACCACTATTGGCTCGCTCATTCCGGGCAGAGGGTTGTTCTCTCCGACAATCTGAGCTGAGCCTCACAGATAGAGAGTACCTGGGGGTCTTTGGCCTCTAGTAACCAGCAAGTCCTTGCCTGGAACTTCAAGCTACCGCTGTTCTTACCCCCAGTCTCAGACCCCAAGACTTTTTGGCAAGATGCTTTCTGGTGACGATGGGACAGCATCAATGCCTACGTCTTCCCTCCATTGTTGTCTGTTGAGAAGGGGTCTCAACGAGACCAGTTTGTCGATCAACCTTTCGATGGCCCTGAGAGCTCTGCTGCGACTATACGCAGAACAGTTTCCGGACCTTCTGCATCCCCTGACGGAACTCCCGGGAGAGCTTCTTCCACGACACAGGCTACTCAAACAACCACACTGCAACATCTTTCACAAGCCGTAACATCGCTTCGGCTCCGCGCCTAGAGACACTACACCACCTCCTTACAAAGAGTCACGGAACGGAGGTCGCGTCACCTGCGATAGTCATCCGCAGGGGTCTACCAGGCGAAGTGGAGAGTCTTCTGTGGTTGGTGTTGTGGAAGAGGTTCCTCTTCCCTTGATGCCTCTACTCCAGCAATAACGGAGTTATTACTTATCGGCGGAAGGAAACTCGTTTCCGCTCTCGGCAGTGAAGCCTATCGCTTAGCCTTTCCCTGGCCTTCAGGCTGAAAGGAATAGACTTTTGCCTTCCCGCTGGATCTTTCTTCGCTCATGCAAAGCTACGAACGTACCTGCCCCCAGTCGGAGTGAGACCTCCTCCATGGAGCGTGGTTCGAACTCTTAAACAGAGATCTTCTTGCGAACCATTACGTCAGGCCTCTGATCGTCGTCCGTCTTGGAAGACGGTGCTCCTACTCGCTCTCTGGCCTCGGTCAGTGTGTGTGTGTGTAAGCAATCTTCATGGTCTCGTACGACTCCGCCCTTTCAAGAGAATAGGGGGAGGTAACATTCAGGTTCGCTCCTGAGTTGTTTTCTAGATTCAGAATCTTGGAGTCCCGGACCTTCGGTTCGACTCCTTCAAGATTTCGAGTCTCCGTTCTGTATCAGATGAGCCAGACCTTCTCCTTCTTGCCAGTAAAGGAACCGAGGGGTTATCTTTAAGAACAGCTGCAGTTTGTCCTCACCTGCAATGCCGGTTTGGGAGCACAGGAAGGACGCAGGGGAGAGTCACCAGTATGCCCTTTCAGCCCGGATACAAGGGCATTCATCTCGACCTGTATCCAGACCCTCCCCCGTCTCGTCGCCCTACAGCCCACGATGTCGAATACATCGCAACGTCCCTCGCCTTCAGGAGGAACGACTCTGTGACGCAGGTGCTACAAGCTGGAGTCTGGATGCGTCTATTGACCTTCGCAGCCCACTTCCTGCAGGACGTGACCTACAGGGGTACCGATACGTTTCTATCGCTCTGTGGTGGCTACACAACAGCTTGTCTAATCTCAGGCTCCTTTTTGGACAGGTAGCAGAAGGTTGAGGGCATTGTTACCAGGTTTTAGACTGCATGAACGGAAGAAGTATGTCTGGCCCTTACTTCTTTTTTCATCCTCCCCTCTACTGGGGAAAGCAGCATCCTGGTCTCTGCATAGCTGACCTCAAACCTCTGCAGGTAAACCATGCTTCCTTGTGTTCCAAGTATTGAAACAATACTGTCGCGTCCCCCATACCCTGACGAGGTGGTATTGGGAACGTCCTAACCCAGAGTTCCGTCTAGAACTCCAGGTCAACTGCCCAGGACGGGTCACACTTTCTTCCTTCACACACAAGCTTATGTAGGCCACACGTTTCCTTGCGGAGCAAGGAACTTGTGAGGTTTAGGGACTCCTTTTCTCGAGTGCGACTCACTTGGATTCTGAGTCCCCGGGTAAGCCAAAGCCAGTATGGCTGGGGACTTTCCACCCTTCCTAAGGGGTAAGTCACCCTATGTAAATAGCGTGGTTTGTATTTCGGTTACAGAACAAATGAAAAATTCGGAGATAATTTGTATTTTTCCTAATCATACAAACCTTAGCTATTTACACATATTTGCCCGCCAGCCCTGTCCCCCAAGTCAAATCCTACCTCTAAGTGAAGTGAGATATTTCACTGGTGTGTGAGGGGGGAGGGTTAGCAAGCTACCCCTCCCCTACCTCTGCTAACTAGCGCGGGGGTAGTAAACCCTCGTTAAAATCTAATGGCTCGTCAATTTCAGCTACGCCGAAAGTAAACCCTATGTAAATAGGTAAGGTTTGTATGGTTAGGAAAAATACAAATTATCTCCGAATTTGTCATATCTCATTGACGTGTATTTTTTAATATTGATCTAACAATGAGCAAACAGTACCTCTGCTTTGTCCTCAAAGGAATCTTCTACTAATTCAAAGTCCTCTGCTTTGTCCTCAAGGGAGTCTTCTACGAATTCAAAGTCCTCTGCTTCTTATTTTGTATAGCTTCCTAAGTGTTCAAACTGGTCTTAGCTAGGGTCCACTCGAATGGGATCTGCTTGTTGTGGTATCTCGATGATTGTTTGATCAAGTCGTCCTTAAGGGAGCAGTTGCTCCTGGATCGAGACAGACGTCTTTCCTTTTGCCACAATAAGGGATTGTGGTCATTCAGAAGAATTTTAAGTCTTATGCCCAAGAGATGGATGGAGTACCTGGGAATATTGATAGACTGTAGTAGCAGGAGTCTTCCCATCATATGATTACATCAACAAACTCAGAGTGGTAAAAAAACTTTCTTATCATTCGACAGCTTCCAGCTCAATGGTTTTAATGTCTTTAGACATTTTTTGTAGCTGGAGAAACTTGTAACTCACTGGCATTTTCACCAAAGAACATCATCATCAAATTTTATTGCACCACTCATGCATCCAATGGATGGCTCTGTCATTTGCTTTCTGTAGAACTACATCAGAATATGTAGGTCCCAGTTGGCAGTATTAGAGGATCTGTTCCATAGTCCAGGCCGATTCATCACTAGGGCAATTATTATTATTATTATTATTATTATTATTATTATTATTATTATTATTATTATTATTATTATTATTATTATTATCCAAGCTACAACCCTAATTGGAAAAGCAAGATGCTATAAGCCCAGGGGCTCCAATAAGGAAAAATAGCCCAGTGAGGAAAGGAAATAAGGAAATGAATAACTGAAGAGAACAAATTAACAATAAATCATTCTAAAAAAAGTAACAACGTCATAACAGATATGTCATATATAAACTATTAACAATGTCAAAAACAAATATGTCATATATAAACTATAAAAAGACTCATGTCTGCCTGGTCAACAAAAAAGCATTTGCTCCAACTTTGAACTTTTGAAGTTCTACTGATTAGCATTGATAACATATCCCTACTTCTGAAATCTATCTTCTGTTGCTGCATTTAAGGTGCTCCAATATTATCAGTTGAGGGATGCTCCACAAGGTAGGTGTTCGCTAGGGTCAGGTAGTGCTTCATTGGTTGAATTACAGTTACTCTACCTTTATTCCATCATTATGTAGGCAACATGCTCAGATGTTCAGGTCCCTCCATGGCCATGAAGCTTTTTCTTAATTTTAGACGCTGTCCTTTATCTGTTTAACCCTTTCATTTTTGGTAATAACATATATCGTTGAATTTGAGGTGGTGCAATACTGACCAGTTTGTAAAGAGATGGTAAGGGTGTTGCCTTTATTGTGTCAGTGATTTTGTGACAGGCCCTATTAATCACTTTATTTGCATGGCACAATCTTTCCCTCACTGGTCAGCAATATTCTGTAGTAGAATAGCAGACTGCTTGAGCTGTTTTCTTGCAAGTTTTTGGATATTTCCCAGGTGGTATTGGTTAATTTGTTAAGCAGGTTGTTTCTTGTTGATGAATTTTGGTTTAGTTTGTGTATTTGTTAAACCTAAAAGTTCTGTGAAACAATCTTGTTATTAGAGGTACCCTTTTCCAGCACAAGGACATCCACAAATATACATGGACTTCACCATGTGGCAATTACAAAAATCAAATAGATCACATAGCCATTAATAAAGAGAGAAGGAGGACTCTGAGAAATATAAGATCTTAAAGAGGTGCAGATATTGGTAGTGATCACCAGCTCCTCATTACCACTCTGAAATTGAAATTAACAGTTTCCAACAAATATGTAGATAGAATACCTAGGTTTGATACACCTAAGCTTCTTGAAGATGAGCACAGAAACCTTTGCAATTGAATGTAGGAATCAATTTTCAGTCTTGGAGAATTTTTAGAGATGAAGAGCAGACAATTAATGAAGAATGGTGTGATATTAAGAGCATATATCAGTCAGTTGGTAGTGAAATTTTGGGACTTGCAGTTACAAGGAGAAAGCCATGGTTAACAAATGATATATCGGATACTATCAAGGAGACAGACAGAAATTGATTGTTGAAAGTTTTCAAGGGAGTAATGAAAATTACAAGGTAGTGCATGCTAAGTATTCCAGTATTGATATAGGTAGTAGGCGGCCAGGGCACCAGCCGCCCGTTGAGATACTACCGCTAGAGTATTATGGGGTCCTTTGACTAGCCAGACAGTACTACATTGGAGCCTTCTCTCTGATCACGGTTCTTTCCCTTTGCCTACTCAGACACCGAATAGTCTGGCCTATTCCTTACAGATTTTTTTCTGTCCTCATACACCTGACAGCACTGAGATTACCAATCAATTCTTCTTCACCCAAGGGGTTAACTACAACACTGACTCTTCAGTTGCTATTTTCCTCTTGGTAAGGGTAGAAGAGAGACTTTAGCTATGGTAAGCAGCTCTTCTAGGAGAAGAACACTCCAAAATCAAACCATTGTTCTCTATTCTTGGGTAGTGCCATAGCCTCTGTACCATAGTCTTCCACTGTTTTGGGTTAGAGTTCTCTTGCTTGAGGGTACAATCGGGCACACTGTTCTATCTAATTTCTCTTCCTCTTGTTTTGTCAAAGTTTTTATAGTTTATATGGGAAATATTTGTTTTAATGTTACTGTTCTTAAGATATATTTTTTCTTGTTTCCTTTCCTCACTGGGCTATTTTCCCTGTTGGAGCCCCTGGGCTTATAGCATCCTGCTTTTCCAACTAGGGTTGTAGCTTAGCATTTGATAATAATAATAACAATAACAATGATAATAATAATAATAATAATAATAATAATAATAATAATAATAATAATAATAATAATAATGATAGTGAAGTCAAAAGAAAAGCCAGGGATGACACGAGAGAATATTTAGACAGGAAAGCAAATGAGGCTGACAAAGCTGTGAAGTCAGGGAGCGGCTATGGTGTAAGAATTGCTCATAGAATAATTAATGAAGTCTCGACTGGGTCAAAGAAGAAGCATTTACCCATTAAAAAGAGAGATGGATCTGTCATAGCAGAAGAGGAAGAAAGGCAACGTTGTATGGAACACTTTAGTGAGGTCATGAATAGGAGATATGAAGGAAATAATTTGATTGATATACCCAAAGCTGAGGAAGACCTTAATGGGCCCATGAATGTATTCAGTGTTTTTGAAGCCGAAGCTATTATTAAAAAAACTTGGAGATGGAAAGCCCCTGGATATGAGGGAATATCTACCAAGAGGATACTGGCCAAAATACTTATTCCCTGAATACTTATAAGATTATTTTGTAGAATGTGGCATGAAGAGGCATAACCTGATAAATGGGAGCTAGGAGTGGTAATGAAAATGGCAAAAAAAAAGGAGATCTGACTGATTTAAAAAATTACTGAGGTATCACACTTAAATTAGTAGTCATGAAAATATATAGTATGCTCATTCTAAAGAGACTAGAGAGAAAGAGATGAGAGATGAACAAGGAGGATTTAGAGAAGGTAGAAGTTGTACTGACCAAATTTCCATTTTAAGTCATGTTGTACAGCAATGTGTAGAATATAGAAATTCACTTTTGATGGCCTTTGTGAACTATGAAAAAACCTTTGATAGTGTATACTGCCCCATTGTATAGAGAGTCCTTTATGATGGAGTTCTTCTTAAATATGTAAATTTGATTAAGTCTGTTCATGAGCATAGCAAGTGCAAAGTTAATGTTAGTGGAGTCCGATCAAATGAATTTCCAGTGAACAGTGGAGTACTCCAAGGGAATGTGTTGTCACCTATGTTTATCCTCCTCATGGATTTTGTAATGCAAAGTGCTGTTGGGGATGATGGAGAAGGATTGGACTGGATTGGTAACAAGAAACTTGCTGACTAGAGTATGCTGATGATGGTGTCTGTATTAGCACAAGACCACAGGACTTGTAAAGCTTGCTTAGTAGAATGCATGAAATATCACATGATGTTGAGCTTGAGATCAATAGAAGAAAGACAGGTAATGAGAAGGGAATGTGCAATGGAAGAGGAAATATCATTGGAAGGAGAAAGGATTAATGAGTTGGAATCATTTAAATATTTAGGAACTATGATCTCCAATGCAGGATCTTTAGAATTTGAGTTTAATGAAAGATTGAAAAAAGCAAATCAGACAGTGGCTTGGTTTCGTAAAATTTGGAAATTAATTAGTCTGAAATTACATACTGTATATAAGTCAGGCTATACAGTATATCAGTTAAGTGAGATCAGTGTTACTGTATGGGCATGAGTTGTGGTATGACAATGAAAATATATCAGTCAGATTTATTATATTTGAGAACAAAGCCCGCAGAAGAATATTGGGAGTTGAATGGCCAGACAGCATTGGTAATGAGAGTATAAGAGAGATTACTCGAGTGTCATATGTAGATGAGATTATGGTGAGGGGTAGATAAAGATGGTTTGGGCATGCTCTTTGCACTCCCCATGAGAGATTAGTTAACCAAACTTTTATCTGGACTCCACAAGGCACTAGAAGAGTTTAAGATCGAGGCCTACATGGCTGAGGACTATAAAGTGTGCGTGAAGTAGATGATAATGGAGAAGTATTGATTTAAAAGCTCAAGATACAGACGACAGGCGATATCTAACCGAGGCCCTTTGCGTCAATAGTCATAAAAGGAGTTGATGATGATGATGAAGAGTTCTGTGAAGATTAACCTGTATATACTGGATATGGGTGGGTATATTGTTCTTTATTTGTGTTCACCAAAGATTGCTACAGGTCAGTGGCATGCATGTCACTTCACAGGTAACGAATGTCCAGCATCTTTTTTGCGAGGCACGCCATTGGAAGTCGGGATATGTGTGAAGATCTACATATGTCCACCTGGGAAAGAGGGCCATCTTCTGTGATTGGTGTCGTAGATGGGATACTTCTCAGGTCAGAGCCTCTTTTCAGTTGAGAGCAGATTTCCTTGTCTACTTATGCCAAGAGAAACTGCTCAATCTCTGGTGTAAAAGGATATCTCATAACCTTAAGCTATGTTTTTAGGATGAAGACCTTTGACTTCTCCTCTTTGTGGGAATTTTACTGAGGAGCTTCAAGTAGTTTTGCCCTGGCAGAGAAGTCAGACCTCCATTTTGGGATGTCATGAGGGTTCTGAGCTCTCTTAAGCATATGCCATACAAACTTTTGAGGACAGCTTCAGATAGGGATCTGACACTCAAGACAAGTTTAATCCTTTCTTTTGCTTCGGAAAAGAAAGTAGGCGAACTGCGTGGTATCTTGTGTGGTATGAGTCATTCTTAGGGATTCTAAATGGTCTCGTTTTTGGAGTCAGTGGCTAAGACCCAAAATCCCAGGGTTCACTAGCCCATGAATTTTCCATCTTTCACCTATCACCTAGATGCTAGTAGGAAATGGGATGTCATGCTTCTCTGTCCTGTGATGGTGCTACCTCAAGAGAATTGAGTGCTACAGACATGGGCATCACAGGTTTTTTGTCTGTACTGGGAGGGTAACAGCAAATTTCAAAGAATACACTGCTAGCTTCATGAGACCATCGGACACCTGCTTACCCAACTTTGGGATACATTACAGAGTGCAGGCTTACAAAGTCAGAAGTATATGCTGCACCCTAGCCTTCAAGAAGCCTCTGTCTGAGCCGTAAGTGCTTAAAGCAGAAGTCTGTAAGTTGCTGACAACTTTCACTGCTCACTACCAACAGGACTATATCCAAAAGTCCCTAGACACATTCTCCTTTGGACCCGTGGTAGATGCTCAACAGATTGTATAGCAAGTCCAGCTCCCTCACAGGACAAGAAATGTCTTGTCTAAGATAGCAGTCGTGACCTAAGACTAAAAATGAAAGGTAAGCATGGCTGGCCATTTTTTTTCCTTTCCTACTCATGGAGGCAGCGGTCCTGCCCATTATGCTCCTGGACTTTTTTTTTTTTACAATTTGGTTCTTACAGAAGTATCTCCCCCATCCTCTAGTTTGACTGAATATATGCACTTCCATTGATCTTATAGTATTCATACATTCGGATTTCATATCCCTGTAAATATTTTATTTGACCGTCCTCTGGTTTCTGGCGGAGACCTTGCCTAACACCTGCAACATTTCATCCTCGGGTAGTTATGTGGTTGACAGGAGTCATGAATTTTGCTTTTTTTACATGGCTAGAGTGCAAAGATATTTCTCGGGTCAGTTAACCATCCAGTTTGTTTTAAGGGACTTCAGCCATCCTAAGGATGAGTCTCCTATTAAAGGTCAGGGGTCTGTATTATGAACAAATCTCAAATTTTAAGAGTAATTTGTATTTTTCTATGTATGCAAACCTGAGACCTTTATACACTGTCCTCCTCAAACATTCTACAAGTCCAAGGTCAAAGTGAGGGTTGCCCTCCTACCCTGCACCCTACAGGCAAATGTTTACCTCATTAAAAAGTTTATTAGCCATTGCAGATTACCTGAAGATATACTCCTACTAAAGGTGTGGTTAGTATACAGTAGTAGGAAACATACAAAATATTCTAGATTTTTTTATTTTTAAATAAACTAATAGTTTTACAAATGTTTAGTGTAGACCATTTATCTAAGATTGAAAAGGGTACACTTGAACTCATGTTGGCACGTGTTTTAGTTGTGAATGCCAAAGCAGTGTAAGAGATCCCCATTTTGGTGTGGATCTTAGCTCAATAGGTTGGGCGAGTAGAAATAGGGTTAATGAAAATTTGTACTGTAGTTAGAAAATTTATCTAGAAGTCATGAATATTTTTATAGAAGTTATATTTTAACTAAATTAATTTAATTTTAGTAATATGACACTTACAAAGGTTTATTGTTGAAAAAAAATTATTATACATTTATGGTTTATTAGTAGTTGCAATCCTGATTGGAACCAAGATCCAACAGATATTGCTTAATTATGACATTAAGCTTATACCACTTTTTTTTTCTCATGATAATGGTTATTTTTTTTTTTTCAGAAAGTAAAATGTGACTTCCGTATTACCAAAAAGGGAGAGCTTGGTACTTTCTCTTTCATATGTAGCAGCGATTGTCGTAATAACTTTTTGAACAACCTTAAACCTACTGAGTGTGTAGAAAAACCACGTCTTATCTTTGAGAAACTCTGTGGCATGTGTCATAAAGATTTAACTACGCTACCAAGAAGTGGACAATATTCTTGGGAGACTAGAGAATTCTGCTCTGAAAATTGTTTAAGTAAGTGGAAGATCAATATTTAGTTGCATGTTTTGTTTATTCACAGGGAATTTTTCTTTCAAGTCAGTTGACACTAAATACGGAGTATTGTAATAGTGCCACAACTTAAGTAATTTTTGGGGTTCTGGATAAATAGTGAAGACCCTGCTGTGGAGCCTGCTCCGTACCCCATAAACAAGGCATTTTGTATACAGTAATTTTCCTCAATTAACTATCCTAATCTGTATTTGTTCCTACAAGTATACACACCTTTTGTACTTGGTTCATTAATGAGGTAGTAAACAATTGGATGTTTAGGTTTAAAGTTCACTCATGAATGGCAGAGGCAAGGGACAGTGACAGTGCCCTATCAAGCACGACAGTGCCTTAGAGACTGACCGTATATACAACTGATCAGTACCCAAGCCCCCTCTCCACCTAAGCTAGGAACAAGGAGGGCCAAGCAATGGATGCTGATGACTTGGCAGATAGATCTATAGGCTTCTTCAAACCCCCCCCCCCCCCCACCATCCTTAGCTCACAAGGATAGTGAGACTGCAGCCACCAAAGGAACTAATGAGTGTGAGTGGGACTTGAACCCCAGTCTGGCGATCACGTTACCACATCGGCCACCACAACCCTACCTATCTTGCTGTCAAAGACCAGCCACTTTTGTTTATAGCCACAGCTAGTACGGGCGTTGTATGAGCACCATCAGCACGCTTTTATTCTTTTCTTTTTCTGTATAGATTTGTATATGTGTTATGACTATTCCCTCCCCAATGAAAGAGGTTTGTTGATTTGCATAGGGTTTCTGGTGAGCAAGGGTGTTTGGCAGATTTATTAGTAAGCCTGCTGTGGATCCCACATACTGTACAGTAGGACCTCTTAAGATCAAACACCCCAGAACTCTGGACATGTGGTCAAAGAATATTTTCAAACATTTTTGGACCTAGAGGATGAGCAACTTGAAGAACCTGTATGTGCAGAGACTTGTAGCCAGGCCGACGGATACAACAGACACAAGGGAATAGCTGTTACCCAGTTCAGACTCGCAATATTTTGTTAATTTTATTGGTGTGTTTTTATGTTTATCCATAATCAACGGCAGGAGAGGACAATTATCAGAGGATAGGGAGTGAAGGGATCCTGTCTTTAGGTCAGTGATAAATGACAAAGTGGGCTCAGTTATAAAGTTTTATAGAAAAATTATCATCTAACATATCAGTTTTCATAAGGCTAACATCTTGAAACGGAGGCAGAAACAATACTCTTGATAATTTTTTTTTCCTCTATATACAGTATACAGTATATATAAATGTCATCAAGTGAATCACAGGGATAAAAAAAAGGCAAATAAAAGAGAAAACCCCAGACTGGCAGTTAACCTGTATTTTTATGGAAGGGACTCCCCTTCACAGCTAATATAAGACATCCTTCTCCATTTCTTGTTCCTCTCACTCAAGCTAGCCATGTTACAGGTAAAGTGAAGTTCAGTGTTCATTTATTCAATTATTCTATTTATTTCAGTCTGAAACATGATTGTATTGTGCTTGTTTTAGTAAGGGAAATAGCTTTTAGCACTAATCCCATTGTGATGAGTGTAGGCCGTGACATTTACTGCGATGCTTTGAGTTTGCAAAGAATAAGGCTAAATGAGGAGTACTGTATGTTGGTTTCTGGTTTACCAAAGTTAATGCCAAAATGCACAAATAGCTCCTTCCTTGCTCCTCATTGATCTCCTCTCTTAGCTACTCTTCCAGGAACTCTTGGGCTTGATTCTCAGAGAATTTAATGAGAGGTTTGAAGGTTTTGGCTCTACCTCGGCGTGGGGCTCAGGACGTGCTGCGGCATCTCCCCCTCCCAGAGAAGGCTGTACAGCAGCACACATTTGATGTTCACCTGTTGCCATGTAGATCACAGTAACGTGTTTTACTTAAAGAAGCTATGGCCTTTTTTTTTTTAAGGTATTGCAGGTGCATATGTAAGTTGAAGAGTCATTTGACTACGGCTAAGTTGTCCCTTGTACTGCCTGTACCAGTGGCCCTAGTCCTGTGGCATGTAGACATGTGATTCAGCTTGTGAAACCAGAGTTGTTGTCTATTACCGCTGTGCCATGTGTGGAATGGTCATCATCCTTGGGTGAGAAACCAATCAACACTATTTTGATTTATTTTTATATGGAAAATTAATTTTGTGTTGAAACACTGCTTTGAAACGAATTAAGTTTGATCTGTGAGGTATTCCTGGTCTGTACTTAGTTGTTTATTTAGGGGCATGATTGTTCTTTCCCATAAGTGTAGTTTGCTGCAGTGGTGTTAGTTTGCCAACAGTAAGACTAAATAAGGTGTTTCTTCATTGGTTTCGGGTCTGCCCAAATAGACACCAATGCACTCGTACTGTATTGCTCCTTCCTCACTCTTGATGGCTCGCTTCCCCGCTGCAACTCTTACGGGAACTCTAGGTTTGATCATGAGTGTGTTACTGACTGCATGTTTGCAGGGACTAGAATCTGCAAAAGTTATCTTCCCTGAAAATTGATGGCGTTTGTCTGAGGAGAACATTCTGGAGGTGTTGGCTTATGCCAGGATTCTAAAGACTTACTTTGCTGCAACCTCTTCTGCTGTTCTACTTGCAGAGGTGCTGCGTGCTGTGGCTACCATTGACGAGTCCTTGCCTGCTAGGGGGAAGTAACCTGTCTTCCCCTGCCGTAGGATCGTTGTTTCCGGCCCCCAAATCTTTAATGTCTGTGAAGGCTGTAAGGGCGAAAGGAAGCATATGCATTATTCTTTTCCTCCCTTCCCAGCACTCATTTTATCTTGAACTTGTCCTTGTCTGACCCTTCGGATGTGATGCCTGCTGCTCCGAAGACGAGAAAGAGGTCACCGAAGTTAAGAAGACGGTTCAGCCGAAGATGGCGCTGTACCTAGAGATAGTGTAGCTTGGGAAAGTAGATCAGTACACAAAACGGGTATGCATGCTCCTGCTACCGGTGTGGCTGAGCGTGCACGCTGCTGGTCGGTATGATGGGAGCCACCCTCTTCCTTTTCCTTGATGTTGTATTCACAACTTGGTATTTCTTAATAAGACAGCTCCGACAAGAGCTTTCCTTATCCTAAGGTGGGAAATGAAGTAGCTCTAAGGTCTCCATGTGATCATCACTTTTGTCAACCAACACCGCTTGATTGTTGGTTTGCACAGCACAAGATAGGATCCTTTCATTTCTCAAGGCCTGTGGTCACCAGTAACCTGTGAGTGTTATTTACCTGCCACCTCACTGGAGGTTGTCACTATAGTCAAAATTTTTACGTCTCTTTCATCATCACTGATGTCATACTTCTATTAAAAGACACTAGTTTGTATAGTTAAGAAAAATACAAGTTGTTTTAGAAATATGTGATTTTTGACATTTGTTAGAATATATATTGCATATGATTTCCTGCTTAAAGCCACACACCCCCAAGGATCCATTATTAAAAAAAATCTTAGGATTAGCACTGTAAGTAGCTGTAAGAAAATTGAGCAAGTTCCATAAGATCATACAAGCTTTTAGTTGAGATTTTAGATGTTCATCGAATGAGTCTGTTTAAGCTGAAAGAATTATTTGCCTTTATTTCTATATCTTGACCAATAATTATGTGAAGTAAAGTTAGATGACTCATAGTAAAGAGTAGTCAGATCAATGTGATAATTTTATTAGGGGCAGTGCCATTACTACAACTTAGTCAGTGCAGTGTTACCATTACTAAAGGGCGTTTGCATGTCCTTTCAGTCCCCAGTTATACCCACTTTTTAGGCTCCTACTTTACCTATTTTCCTGTATCTTCTATTCAAATTTGGTGTCCGTTCTCTTTTACTCCATAGTCATAACTAAAGTGTTTATCTCTTTGGTACCTAGCTGCAAGTGCCCTCTGCTTTAGTTACTTACTTGCTTCTTATCTTCTATCCTGCTTCCAGCAGTGGATCTATGGCCAAAATTCCGTACAACTAGCATTTTAGATCAATGCAATAAATACTGTCTGTATTACAAAATACTGTATTTGTTTGTAAGTTCTACTTGTACTTGTATTTTTAGTTTCTAAGGGCTTTTGATTAGTGGGATAAAATCAAAGTATTATTTGTTAGTAAGTACTAGCTCTAAGTATTTATTAGTGTCAAGGTGAGAAAATTTATTTGTGATTCTCGAGTAATTCCTACATTCTTTTACAGCAACTCATTTAGAAGAGGTTGCCAGCACGTGCCATATGTGTAATCAGGCTGTACGGCCAGTATACATTGGTAAATACTGCGTACGGTTTGGTTCCGATATTCATCAGTTTTGCTCAAACCATTGTCTGGAGAGATATAAAACCAAAATCAAGGTTTGCTGCTATTGCCAGAAGAATGTAGAAAACGTCAATAAAGTAACTTCTCCTGCTAATAAGGTAAGGTTTGATCCCCTCTTAATCCTAAAACTGTAATGTTACTTAATAGGATGCAAGTACTAGATGGCAGTGTTTATTTCATTAGTAGTATTGTTATGGTTAAAGAACCAAGTGTTATGATCTTGTCCATTATTGTTTACCCAAAAATGTAAGCATATACTCTAGTAGAATATCATAAAATTGATCTTCAATTAAGAATCACCTCATTGGTTAGTTTTATGTTACTTGATGTTCTCAATTGTGCCTTTTTGTACTAAAGGGATTTATGGTTTCAGTTTTTTCTCCTCTTTTAGCAGTCCTTTTTGTTCTTAATATTTTTTTATTATGAACTTTGCAGACATCCTTGTATTATTTCTGTAATTTTAGCACTTATTTTTTCATTTGAATTTAATTCTTGAGGTTAATATGCTGTGTGCTCTCCGATGTTTTTTTATTGAAACAAAAAAATAAGATTGAGAAACAAAAAAGCTGTAGGAATTTGAAGCAACCCCAAAATAACATTATTTTAATGGTACCAAGTCTTGCCCTCAAGTTGGTGAACTTGGTATTTGTTCCGTAACCGAAATACAAACCACGCTATTTAAATAGGGGTATTTTTTTCGGCGTAGCTGAAATGACGAGCCATTAAATTTTTAACAAGGGTTTACTACCCCGGTTTACTACCCCCTCGCTAGTTAGCGAGGGGGTAGGGGAGGGAGGAGTACCCCTCCCCCTCACACACCGGTGAACTACTATGAGATTTAGGGCCTCTGTAACACGGTTTTTTCGCAATAATTTTTTATCTATGAATTTCATAAATATAACGCTTATTCAGAATGCACATTATATCTACACATAAATTTTGACTATTCTGCATTACGTAGGTTGAATAAATTTGGTACTTATAATGTACAAGTGACGTTTTTTTGAAGACGGGCCAACTTACTCAGAGAAAAGGTTTCGAACGCACTCGTTACGTAACTTATGACGGCATTTCTTCCCTCTTTCTCGATCGATGATTGACTATATGTAACGAAGGCTATACCTCAGGCAACAATGACACAAAGGTTGAAATAAAAGCAAAGCAGTACACCTTTATGAACTCTGAAACCTCTCCACTGATAATTGTCATTATGAACAAACCAACAAAATATGTTAATAAATACAAAAACACTTCGATTATTAGTCTAACTCCCAAAATAAGTTTCCTAAGAAATTACAGTCTACTTTATAGGTCACAATCAGATTGACAAGGTGTAGGGAATAGTTGGTAATTTTCAAAAACATAGTAGACAAGCTTGATTTGATAACTGCTATATCCGATGTCAAGCAATTTTCATTTATTGTCTATGTACCTACCTATTTACTGTAAAAAAAAAAAAAAAAAATAGCCAGTACCGTATTTTGGCTTTAAACCTTCACCAATAATTATCGTCAGAATGATGACTTCATGAGGCTCTACCCACTTTGGCCTCTTTATAATTCAGGATAACACTGAAGGCTATCATGGGCATTGTTGGATCAGAAAATTTAATTTCTGGCTATAAAAACTCATTTCTCGAGTAGTTGTAAGAAGTGCTAAATGATCCTCAGGGATCCCAGAAGTTGGCCTAAATGTTTAATTCATGTAGACTACTGTTGCGGCACTACTGCTACAGTAGTATTACTACGCTAGCACAGATACCCCACCCACATTTTTGTATCGTTCCGCCATTCATAGGTATTTGTAATGTTTTTTTCACTGCAATAAGCCATGGCCTCCTCAGAAATTAAGTTTAACATTAGATGATAGATATGTTATTGCCGATGTTGAAGCTAAAGATAAAGTATGGTATCATTCCTTCATTGCATTATCATCTTTACTACTATTTATTTTACTACATTTAGTAATTATTTTAAATAATAAATGAAATATGTTCACTTTACTTCTATAAATTCCCATTAGATGTACAAATAAAATGCAGTCATGCCCAAAACATAGCCAACACGGTTGTACGGCCTAAGAAGAAGAAAAAAAAAATTATATCGGATGATTCGTTGGTCTGATGGAGAGTTTAGCACAAAATTCTTATTTTAACAAAAATAGTTATATAAAGACTGTTTACATACAATCTCTCTTTCTCTCTCTCTTGGTGGCATAGTGAATAGTTAATGGAAATGTTCAAAAGCCTGAATGACATTACAAGTATTATAATCATGTTACGCTACATACAAATCAGACCATAAACATTGGATTTAAACTAGAAACTGAATAATTACCTATTCAGGCTATAGTAAATATGGCCACGGGCTTTCTCTTGACTGTATAAAGTTGCAAGTCGTAAGACAAATGCAGTTTTGCAACCACGGGGGCAATTCCAAATTCTGTTAGCCATTCTTGACTGTTATGGGTTTCAGAGCAGATGGAACAAGGTGAATGGGTGTCTGGTGGATGGGCGGGACAAAATTTGGTCAAAAGGTGTTTACATTGCTTACGTAATGAATTTTTTCGACTTTTGGCTCGTTATCACTGGCCATGGCGTCGGCTAGATCATTTTTACTCTATAAAACATAAAACTATCGGGTTTAGGTTATTGATAATGCTGAAAAAAATTGTGTGTGGTTGTAAAATATACATATGTCAACTTTCAGCTACATCCGATGCTTTGATAAAGAGCAAAGTAAAAAAAACTGTGTTACAGAGGCTCTGAATCTCATAGTAGTTCACTTTGCTTCTGGCTCGGGTGATGAACAGACGTGTCTGCTCTCACCCTCGCGTATTGACAGCCTTAATCGTTTTTGCTTTTTCTTTCAGTTGTGTGTTTGGAAGTTGGCCTCTCTCTTTATCATGTGGAAATGCCCCGGATTACCAGACCGCCCTTGTGGGACATATATGTCGGCGGTCGAGACGGACCCTCACACCTTGTGTCCATTCTGCAGGGGCCAACGGTGTGATAAGGATAAAGTTTGTTGTGAGTGCAGGGAGTGGTCTTCATCCCAGTGGGAGAGGTTTTCCCGGCGCCGAAAGAAGAAGTCCAATCGGGATCTTTCTCCTTCAAGGATCTCCTTGAAGAAGGAAATCTCCAAGGACTCTTCTTTCGTTGCCCGAAGCTCCCACTTGATCGGTCTCTCCCGAGAGGCCGTCGAGTGGTAGCGTAGGCCGTACTTGTGTTGACCGACCTCGGGGTTCGGGAGAGGGAGTTGCTTCCCATAGCGAGGCAGCTCCTCTTCCTCCTCCAGGGAGGATTTATCTATGAATGTTGCTACTGATGATTTATTGCAGCTTTGGGCTTCCTTGGGGCTTGAGGGTTCGCCCTCCAGGGAAGCCCTGTTTGACCTAATCCAGTTGGGAGCAGCTGTCAAACAGTGGCCGGTGATAGCGGAGGTTGACCCTCTGTCTATCGTCGACGTTGTTGTGGCAGAGGCTTCCGGCGAGTTGGGTCAAACCTCTGCCTTGGGTGCTGATGTTGCTGATGGCTTGGTTCTCCCCCTCTGGGGAGTTCACTAACAGAGACTCCTCTTCGGAGGACTGACGATGGTGTTCCTAATGCCCCCAGAGGACGTATCCGACGCAAGGCTCGTCTTCTTCTTCGCCGTAGAGGCCTTCCTTCTCCCCACAAGGGAGTTAGGAGGCACCTTTTCGGCTCCTCGCCTTCACAGTCCCCGGCAGAGGATCCTCCTCATCGTGCTTTGACCGTTGCAGCGGCATCACTGGACATCTCTGCAGATCGTTCGTGATCTCCTCCGCCTTCCAGACCTGCTGACCTTCCTTCTCTGTTCCTGGCAGCTGACGCGCTGTGGGCGCCCACACACCCTGTTTTCAAGCAGGCACCAGCCCCTTCGGGGCAAAAGGGGCTTGCTCACAATGTGGGCAAGTCCCTTAAGTGCCAGGTATCACCTGCGCGTCCACGCTCTCTTGCGCGCTCGCGCAGCTCGCCTGTTCCTGATGTTCCTGAGATAACGACCTAGAGACATCCTATGCCAGCGAGCTCCTTCTGCAGAGTCGACGCGCCAGCGCGCTCACCGATCTCCTGCTCGTCAGCGCTCACCTGCACGCCAGCAATCTCCTACTCACCAATGCACAGCTGCACACCCTGAGCCTGTTATGTGCCACGCGCGCCCACAATCTCGATGGCGCGCAGGCTCTTCACCTGCACGCCATCGATCTCCGGATCTGAGCACAGGAAAGAAGACTCGTCCCTCGCCTACTCGCCAGCGATATCCTGCGTGCCCTCGGAACTCGCCCACCCGTCAGCCCTCGCCTGCGCACTATCGCACGCAGTCACCTTCGCACGCACAGGTCCCAGTCCCTACCGTGCGCCCTTCCAGAGGCTTCTGAGATCCTGCGCGCCCACGAGCAGTCTCCTCCTCGCGCTTCCACGCTTGCTGGTCCTTTTGCGCGCCCTCTGTCTTCACCAGACCGCACACCTGCGCGCCGTTGATCTCCTGCTAGCACATGCGCACCTGCGTGCCATTGATCTCCTGCGCGCATACGTGCACCATCTCCTGCGCGCATACGCGCACCATCTCCTGCGCGCCATCACTCCCCAGCACGCAATCGCGCCCATGAGCCTGCTCGCCGTAGATCACCTACGCGCCCACGTGCACAGTCGCACACTTGCACGCCCTGCGCGCCATCGCTCGCCTGCGCACCATCATTCTCCTGCTCGCCAGCACTCGCCCGCGCCCCCTCGCCCACGCACTCCCTCGCCTGCATGCCCATGCGCTCCCGCGCCTTCATTTCCGCGCGAACATTCGCCCGCGCGCGGACCTGGGATTATTCCCTCGCACCAGCGCGATTCCCACTGGGTTTCGCAATGCGAGCTACCAAACGAGTTGTCAGGAATGACAGCTGCTAGGTCGTCTTCAACACCCCCCTCCCCCCCCCCCAGGCACCCATCTTCTTCCCTTTCTTTCCAGGCAGGCCCTGTTTTAGTCTCTACTCCAAAGGATCCCCCGATTCTCTTCCCTCCAGAGGGAGTCTCTGACTCTGCGTCTGTCTGTAAGCAGCCATGGTTTGAGTCCCTTATTAGAGCTGTCGTCCAGGCTGTTAAGCCTGCCTTCTCTGATTTGGACCCCAAACCAAGGGCAGCTCCGACCCCACTGAAGAGGAAGAGAGGAGTAGAGATCGTGGTGACTTCTCCTCGGGTCAAGCTGGCTCCTTCCCCCCCGCAGACGTTTTCTCCATCCCCTGTGGATGAGGTTTTTCCGTCCTCAGGGGAGTCTTCCGAGGTGAGACCTTCTCCCACTGCACCAATCGGAGCAACCCCACCTCGAGCAGGAGAATCGTCCCGTGTTGGGGCGGAGAAGAGCCCTCAGACTTCGTTGCTGGAGTCCTGTATTCCTCCTGGGAGGGAACTGAAGGACTCGAAGACCATCCCGAAGTCTTCTTCCAGGATTCGACCAGAGCCAACGAGACCCGCGGAGAACGTCCACGTGTCCCCCCAACAAGAGCCTTTGGGGATGGGAGGCTTCACTGTCAGTTCTCTAGGGAGAGAGCAGCAAGAGTCAGAGCTTGCCTTCTGGCAGGTCTTGACTCTGATAAGGAATCTCAACAAGTTTCCGGACCCGGAGATTCCTCCTCGTGAGGTGAAGGACACGGTCCTGGACCGAGTCTTTGGTACTCAGAAACCCACTAAGGCCAGTGCGGCTCTGCCCTGGTCCCAAGGGGTTAAGAGTGCCAGGGATAAGGTTGAGGGCCAGCTCTCCGAGCTCGCCTCCTCCAGCCGTTCCACTGCTGGCAACAAGCTCCTCCATCCTCTTCGTGTCCACCAGAGGAGGTATTTTGAGATCATGGAGGAGTCTTGTTTAGCTCTTCCATTGCACCACTCTGTGGAAGAGCTTACCAAGGGAGTTCCTCTTGATAGACTCTCTAGCCGGCAAGTGACGTTCTGGGCGACAGAGATCCTAAACCAGGAGAAGGTCGCGAAGTGTGCTATGCAGGCTACTTCGTGGCTAGATGTCTGGTTGGGGTCTCTGGGCATCCTTTTGCGATCCGAGGATCTGTCCAAGGAAAGCACTAGGAAGGCCCTGGAGACCTTCCTCCTCTCGGGCACCCGCACCATTGAATTTCTGGACCAGCAAGTCTCGAACTTGTGAGCCAATTCGATCTTGAAACGACCTGATGCGGTGGTAGAGAGGTTCCATTCGAAGGTCTCAACCATCGAAGTCAGCAAGCTCAGACACACTTCCCTTATGGGAAAGAGCCTGTTTGAGCCCAAGGATGTGGAACAGGCAGCTGAGAGGTGGAGGAAGTCCAAAGGCAGCTGAGAGGTGGAGGAAGTCCAATCAGGATTCTCTCCTCCAAAGGGCTCTCACATCGAAGCCCTACAAGCCTCCAGCACCTCAACAACTACCTCGCCAGTCCGAGACGACGAAACC
Organism: Palaemon carinicauda; assembly: GCF_036898095.1. Lineage (NCBI taxonomy): Eukaryota > Metazoa > Arthropoda > Malacostraca > Decapoda > Palaemonidae > Palaemon > Palaemon carinicauda. The sequence continues at coordinate 133,977,424 of NC_090729.1, forward strand.
GGTAGCGGCAGCGAAGACAACGGTGTCCAAACAGCAGGCCTTTCCTGTCAAAGACAAGGGAGGCAAGAATCCTAGGGGGAGTGGCCGAGGCCGCAAACGCTAGGATTGGCAATTTCCCCTGCATGTCCACTAGTGGGGGATGCCTACAAAGTTGCGCAATCAGGTGACAGCAACTCGGGGCCGATTCCTGGACGGTTTCTGTAATCAGTCAAGGATATTGCGTCCCGTTCATAACATATCTTCCTCCCCTGACAGCGAATCCAGTGTCGTTGAGCTCCTATGCCATGGGATCGGCAAAGGGGCTAGCCCTACGGGCAGAAGTCGATACCATGCTAAAGAAGGATGCTCTCTAAGAGGTCGTCGACGGGTCCCCAGGCTTCTTCAGTCGACTCTTTCTTGTAAAGAAGGCGTCTGGAGGCTGGAGACCAGTCATCGACATCTCGGCTCTGAACAGGTTTGTCAAACAAACTCCGTTCAGCATGGAGACAGCAGACACGGTCAGACTTGCAGTGAGACCACAAGACTTCATGTGTACACTGGATCTGAAGGACGCGTACTTCCAGATCCCAATCCATCCGTCTTCGAGGGAGTACTTAAGATTCAGCCTAGACAACAAGATCTACCAGTTCAAGGTGCTGTTTTGGTCTCTCCACAGCACCTCAGGTTTTCACCAGAGTGTTCACCCTGATCTCTTTGTGGGCACACAGGATTGGCATTCGTCTACTCCGTTATCTGGACGACTGGCTGTTCCTGGCAGACTCGGAGTTGACCCTTCTTCGACACCGAGACAAGCCTCTGGGACTTTGCCAAGATCTAGGGATCATGGTAAATCTCGAGAAGTCTTCTCTGCTTCCATATCAACGACTGGTATATCTAGGCACGATCTTGGACACCAATCTCCACAAAGCCTCTCCATCAGACGACAGGATAGCAAGGCTGAGGAGGGTCGCAGATCCTTTCCTCAGACAAGAAGAACTCCCAGCCCAATCGTGGTTACGTCTCCTCGGTCACCTTTCCTCTCTGGCCCGTCTAGTTCCAAATGGGCGCCTCATGATGAGATCCCTGCAATGGCGGCTCAAGTCCCGGTGGAATCAAGGTCACGATTCCCCGGACATTTTGGTCCCTATGGGTCCGGCAGAATGGACGGACCTTCAATGGTGAGTGACAGACGAAAACCTCCGAAACGGAGTGGCTCCTCTCGTCCTCCCCCCGGATTTGATGCTGTTCTTGGACGCCTCAAAAGAAGGGTGGGGGCCCACGTTCTGAATCACAGGACCTCAGGCCTATGGTCAGAATCAGAAAAGTGCCTCCACATAAACCTGCTAGAGATGAAGGCCGTCTATCTGGCTCTTCAACAGTTCCGACAGATCCTGGCGGGTCACTCCATGGTGGTGATGAGCGACAACACCACGGTAGTGGCTTACATCAACAAGCAGGGAGGTACCTTTTCACAACAGTAGAGATACTGAGATGGACCGAAGTCTGCTCGATTCCACTATGGGCTCGTTTCATTCCAGGCAAAAGGAATGTGCTCGCCAACAGTCTGAGCAGAGCATCCCAGATAGTGAGTACCAAGTGGTCTTTGGATCCTCCAGTAGCCAACAAAGTCCGGACTTTGTGGGGTTCCCCGACGGTGGATCTGTTCGCGACAGCCTTGAATTTCAAGCTGCCGCTGTACTGCTCCCCTGTCCCGGACCCCAAGGCACAAGATGCCTTCCAACAACGGTGGGACAACATCGACGTTTACCTCTTTCCCCCGTTCTGTCTGATGAGAAGGGTACTCAACAAGACCAGAATATCGGTCAACCTGTCAATGACCTTAATAGCTCCGCTATGGCATCATGCAGAGTGGTTCCCGGACCTTCTGCAGCTCCTGACGGAACTCCCGAGAGAACTCCCTCGTCGACACGAGCTACTCAAGCAACCACACGCCAACATCTTAAACAAAGCCGTAGCTTCACACCTGGAGACTATCCAACACCTCCTCGCAGAGAGAGGCTTTTCGCAACAAGTTGCGGAAAGGATGTCTTGACACCTGCGAAAGTCATCCGCAGAGTCTACCAGGCGAAGTGGAGAGCCTTCTTTGGTTGGTGTCGTGGGAGGGGTATCTCTCCTCTCGATGCCACTATTCCAGAAATAGCTGAGTTTCTTGTGTATTTGCGGGAAGAAATGCACCTTTCAGTCTCGGCACTGAAAGGCTATCGCTCATCCTCAAGTCTTGCCTTCAGGCTAAAAGGAATGGACATTTCCTCTTCGCTAGAACTTTCTTTACTCATACGAAGTTATGAACTTACCTGCCCTCAGTCGGAAGTGAGACCTCCATGGAACGTGGTTTGAGTCGTCAGGGCTCTTAAGAGACCTCCGTTCGAACCATTACGCCAGGCTTCTGATCGCCACCTGACCTGGAAGTTGGTGTTCCTACTTGCTTTGGCCTCGGCCAAGCGAGTTAGCGAACTTCATGGTCTCTCGTATGACATCGCCCATTCAAGGGGATGGGGGGAGGTAACGTTCAGCTTCGTCCCTGAGTTTGTAGCTATGACTCAAAATCCAGGAATGCCGGACCCAAGGTTCGACTCCTTCCGGATTTCGAGTCTCCATTCTTTAACAGATGACCCAGACCATCTCCTGTGCCCAGTAAGGAGTCTGAGGCTCTATCTTGAAAGAACAGCTGCAGTTCGTCCTCGAGTGCAAGCATTGTTTGTGAGCACAGGAAGGACGAAGAGGAGGGTCATTAAGAACACTATCTCAGCGTGGATTCGCAGGGTCATCCACCATTCCCTGAATTCAGACCCTCCTCCGTCACGTCGCCCTAGAGCACATGATGTCAGGGGCATCGCTACGTCCCTGGCGTTCAAGAGAAACTACTCAGTGACGTAGGTTCTACAAGCAGGAGTTTGGAAGCGTCAAACAACCTTCACAGCCCACTACCTGCTAGACGTGACCCACAGGAGGCTCGATACATTCTCTATCGGCCCTGTGGTGGCTGCACAATGGCTGGTCTAAACCTCAGGCTCCTGAATGGACAAGTAGCAGAAGGTTGAGGGCATTGTTACCCGGTTTTAGTTTGCGTGAATGAAAAAGTATGCCTGGCCCTTACTCTTTTCTTCATTCACCCCTCTCTTGGGGAAAGAGGCATCCTGGGTTCTCTTCACAGCTGTCCTCAAACCACTGCAGGTAAACCATGCTTCCTTGTGTTCCTAGTATTAAGATAATACTGGCGTGTCCCCCATACCCTTATGAGGTGGTATTGGGAACGTCCTAACCTAGAATTCCATCTAAAGGACTCCAGGTCAACTTCCTAGGATGAGTCACACTTCATTCCTTCACACACAAGCTTACGTAGGCCGCGATCCTTGCAGAGCAAGGTACTTGCGAGGTGCAGGGGCTCCTTTTCTTGAGTTCTACTTACTCAGATACTGAGTCCCCGGGTGAAAAGCCAAAGCCAGTACGGCTGGGACTTACCACCCTTCTTAAGGGTTAAGTCACCTTATTTGAATAGCGTGGTTTGTATTTCGGTTACGGAACAAATGACAAATTCGTAGATAATTTGTATTTTTCCTAACCATACTAACCTTAGCTATTTAATCGAACTTGCCTGCCAGCCCCCCCCCCCTGGAAGTCCTACCTTTAAGCAAAGTGAATTAGTTCACCGGTGTGTGAGGGGGGAGGGGCAGCTAGCTACTCCTCCCCTACCCCCTCACTAACTAGCGAGGGGGTAGTAAACCCTCGTTAAAAATTTAATGGCTCGTCATTTCAGCTACGCCGAAAGTAATACCCTTTATTTAAATAGCTAAGGTTTGTATGGTTAGGAAAAATACAAATTATCTACGAATTTGTCATGTTGAAGGTTATAATCTGTTCCCTAGTCTGCAGTATGGCTTGTGCAAAGGCCTTGGTGCATGTAATGCTTTTCTCACTAATTCCAGAGCTGTACAGAAATCCCTTGATTGTTATGATCAGGAAGTTTTTATGATTAGCCTTCGTTTCAGTGCTGTCTTTGAAGCCCATGTTGTCAAAATATAACGGTTAGGAGTAGGTGGATCTTTTCTTAGCATCATTTTTAAATCTTTAATAAACAGATTTCATAGAGTACTTGATGGTCACCATAGTGACTAAGGAAATATAATATCTGGTGTTCGTCAAAGTAGTGTTCTTTCCCCCTTGCTTCCCATACTATACATGCATGATATATGGTGTTGGCTAGAAAAGCTCATTGCATATGCATATGATGCTACTCTCTTTACATCAATTCCATCTCCTGAATGTAGATCTGGTATTACTGATCAATTGATAGTGATCTAGCTAAAATTAGTTCTTACTGCAAGTTATAGGGCATGAAGTTGAACCCTAACAAAACAAAGCATTATTGCAAGTAGGTTGAGAACAATAGCTTCTCAACATCCAGAATCTCTGAAATGATGTTTCTTCTGCTATATACAACTCCTATAAAATTCTAGGTGTGATTCTTGATTGAAAATATACTTTGTTTTATTTCTCTTCAATTGCACAAGATATTGGCTTATTGAGAAAGTTTTAAGATTTTCCATGAATAATCTATCCTGAAGATATGTTTCAGTTCTTTCATTTTACATTGTTTCAAGTATTGTTCTCCCTTCTGGTTATCATTTGCTAACTCTCTTGAATTATTAGACAAAAACTTGCTCTCTATTAAATTTCTTATTCCCAAAAGCAATGGAGGACAATGCTTGATGTCATTCTAGATATATTTCTAGAGTTCTACATTTCACTCTACCGGGTGAAGTAGTCAGATGGTGACTGACTAGTCATCGACCTCTCTACTTTGAATTAGTTTGTTCAGCAAACCGGGTTCAAGATGAAAGTGGTACCAACTGAACTAATTGCTATCAGAGAAGGAGACTTTATGATTTCGGTGAATCTGAATGATGCTCAATTCTACGTGCCCATTCATTAGTGCTGTCAGAAGTACCTCCGCTTCTTCCTCAGTCTAACATTATATCATTTCAAGATCCTACACTTACATTATATCATTTCAAGACCCTACACTTCTCCACAGGTGGTCACTCAACTGCTCACATTGTCAACCTGAGCTTAATCTCTCGCTATATGTTTCATGATATATCCTGATGATTGGTTGATCCTGGGCTTTATGAAGAAGCAGGTGCTACGTGATCAAGATTTTGGATTTTAATAATTTGGTAAAAGTAAAATTTCACACCTAAGCAGAGGTTAAAGTATCTGGGCAGGCTAATATGCAAAGCAGTAGTGAGCCCCTCTTTCCATTTCATCAACAATAAACAATATGAGAGATATAGCACAACAGTTTCTGTCCAAGACAGTACTTCCAGCTTGATATTAGCAATGTCTTCTCGTCTTTCTTTCCTTCTCAGAGAAGCTTGTGCCTCACAGGTGGCTCCACCAGAGATCCACACCTTCTGAGGTACCAGTAATCTGGGAAGTTGCGTGCACTTCACTTTTGATTATTATGCAGCATTTCTTTCGAGTGAAAGGGTTTTCGTGAAGGACTGCACCGGACATATCAGGGTACCTACCATGTTCGTCTACAGTTGTCTACTAAGGCAAGTGAACCATTTTGTGGGGTGGGGTTGTTTGAAGGATGCTTCTCCTGTCTGAGCATTTTTAATGCAGATCATGTATTTCTTCATCTATGTTCGCCAAGAGAAGTGCTTCTCAGTTGTAGCTGTAAAAGACTACTGTTCAGCCTCCAATACTGAAGGGCATAGACTTCTCTTTGTCGAAGTGTTCTCAAATCTGTCACGCATGCCCCATGTGATCCTTTAAGAAGGGTTTTTGTATTAGATTTAACACTCGATGCTGTCTTTCTGGTTTGCTTTTTGGGAAGCCAGTTGTTAAGCTTTAATTCATTTTTCAAGTTACAGTACTTGTCATTTTGAATGATGAAAAGAATTTGCCTTTTGGTTTGTTTCTGAGTTTTTGGCCAAGACTCAGCCCAGTTGCCCGTGATACCAGGTTCAATTCTTAACCCTTTTACCCCCAGGCTCTTTGGAAATTTCCAACCCTTAACCCCCAAGGGGTGATTTTTTCCCCAGCACATTTTGCAGTATATTTTCTTTAAATTGCTCTAACAGCCTTAATTTTTGTCAGAGAGGTCGGGTTGGTCTCATTCTCTTGGAAAATGCCTGAATTTTCTCAAAAAATTATCAAAAATATGAAAAAAAAATTTTTTATAGCATTTTTTTGCAAGGACGTACCGGTACGTCCATGGGGGTAAAGGGATGAGTTTTGTGAAACGTACCAGTACGTCCTTTGGGGGTAAAAGGGTTAATCTCCTCTCTTCAACAGTTGTTTAGAGGTCATCAGAATGACTGACATCTCTATCCTGTGAGGGCCCACTGTGATACTTTAGAGGAATTGTCTTTTCAGGCCTAAGTACCAAAGACTTGTCTTAGTATCAGCAGGTTAAACAGGATATCCAAGAATGCTATTTCTTTCTGTCTATGCAATGCCATAAGATGTCCCTATCCCTCAATCAGCAAGGTTGATCCTTAACTTGAGCACAAGGGTTCACAAGTCAAGGATATTGGGTATAATTTATCACCTGCCAGTGGCTCAGTTATTAAAGGCAGAAGTCTGGTAACTCCAGACAACCTTTACCTCCCACCAACTGTGGAAATATGAAAACCAGTCCTTAGGTACCTTTACTCATGGTCTTGTGACAGCTGCTTTCAGGTGTAGCCAGCATAGCTCCCTCAAGGGACAAGCGTCATCTCTTCTTAGTATAACCGTCTTGACCTAATCCTAGAATGAATGGCATACTCTTTATTATTGGCCCCCTTAGGAGTGCAGTAGTCGTGGCCTATATACGCTGGACCGTACATCAGGTGCGGGTGATCTTCATAATCGAGCAACCTTTCTTTACAAAATGAATGTGTTATGAAATATCTATCCCATCCTCCTAGACAAGAGTCAGGATGGATAGAATATATTCAATCCCATCTCTCATGATAGCTATGGATGCATTTGGACAATGTATCTTGTATAAGATATAAGTTCTCTTGTGATAGTGTACCATTTATTTCGGGAATGGATGTAAACTATCTTCTCTATCATTTTTATACACAGAACAGTAGGAGAATGACAAAGTTAACACATTTGCATCTCTAGAGGACCAGGTGATCTGATAATTCCCAGGGAAGTCGAACCATATGGAAATTATTTAAGGACTCCTTTCCTTCTGAAAGTGAAACTTATTAAAGGACAAAAGTCCCAGCAGTTATGTTCAAATCCTTTTCTGGTTGTATTAAAGTATTTTTTTTTAGAAACAAATCATAAATGTGGAGAGTAATACGTATTTTCCCTGAAGATACAAACAATTCCTTAAAGTTATACTTCCCACAACCATCACTACTACCCCACAAGTCCCAGTACTAAAGGACAAAAGAGCTAGTTTTGATGACTGATGGGCTGGCGGTGCATCCCTGCACTATCTATTGGTAGTAGAACTAGTTCATAAAGTTTTAATAGCCATTCCAGGTTTATTGAACTCAAGCTTCTATTAAATGACTAAGGATTATGTAGTTAGAAAAAATACAAATTACTTTGAAAAATGTATGTCTCCTTATTTTTAAGGCAGTTGCATATTTAGTTTTCTAGAAATATGTTCATGAAGATTTTAATTTCTTTTCACAGGAATATTGTAGCATCAAGTGTTTAAAACGAGCTCAGCGCAGAGATATAGGTCAGCAGAATTATAGTGAAACTCGTCCCTGCACGGTATGTCAGGCTCAAGGTCTGAATCGCTACGAATTTCTCTTGAATGGCGAGTCCCAGCAGCTATGTTCGGATCCATGTCTGAATGTATTCAAGTATGTCAACAAAGTTAAAGCAGGTAAAAATAATTCTGAGGCCTAGTATGTAATTTTATACCATTGGTTACTGTTTGCAATGTGAAGAATAGTGTTGAGAATTCTTTTCAATATTTTATGCTCTTCAAAGGAAAAACTTATAAGAACTGTGTTGATAATTGTAATCAAGATATGCTTATATTTTATTGAGTAATTATTCTTTTTGTATAGTCCATTTCACATCTTAATGCAGGAGAAAACCAGATTTAAAGAAATTTTATTATTGTTATTAGTGGTATTTTTATTGTTTAGTTTATTGATCTTATCCCTGAAAATATAAAGTAATTAACTGGAATTACCAGGTTAATGACCTCTAAATAGAAACAATAAAGAAAATTCCCACCCCTTCTGGTGTACTCTCCCTGTTCTAACATAGCTACCAAAACACTCCTCAGGTACCAAAATGAGAGTCATGGCTGGGTCAATGACGTAGGCTGAGGCTTGGAAAATATGTACCTTCAGATTCAAGGGGTTTCACTCCATTTAAACTTATCTTGTTTTCTTTTGTGTTATTAGATTTTGTTGGGAGAATATTCTGTTTTCGACTTAGTTTGTATATTTATCCTTTTGTTTTGACTAGCTACACCAACAGTTATGCTGATGGCTAATCATTCATTGTGGTTTTGCTCAAAATGTGAATTAAGCAGGTTATTCTCTGATTTGGTGGATCCTCACTCACTTGGCAAGGAACAAAATGTGATTTTTTTTATGCATTACTTGCAATGCATGTTTCTTGCTGTATCTTAAATCAGAAGGTATATGTGAAAATAAGCTTTAAAGTTGGACAAATCTACAGCAAGTGTTATGGCATCTGTTCTGGTTCAGTAGGGCTTGATTTTTTCCGATGGCACATTGTACCTTAGCCATGTACAATAATTCAGATCTTTCTCATAAAGTGGATAATATTTTTGTTCCAAAGGGTTACCAGTTCTTTTGCCACTGCTTTGGTGTGACTATGGACCCTCAAGTGTTTGGAAAAGAATGGCTTCAATATCCAAATGGTTCAATCCTTATTTTTGTGTACTTTTTCACCTGGAAGACTGATTGTGATTAATCCTTGCAAGGACAGCTTAATGAGGTCTCAAAGGCCTCTGCATTACCTGGAGTTACTTTCAATCTTGAGAAGTCTGTTCTTTATCCTACTCAGTTGATCACCTATTTAGAGATGATAATGTGCTGTTCTCTTTTTGGGATTTTCCAGTCATTTTGTGAGTTACTCAAAGCCTTTAAAATGAAAATTCTTCTGACTATGGGTTCCCGGGAGAAACATATTTCTCTCGGGTGTCTCTAATTGAGATCTTTGCACTATCATCTTCTTGCTCTTGGAACAGGACTTTAGTTCTAAATGAGGTATTTATAAACCATTGACAAAGGTTGAACTATTTTCTATGGTGGGACAACTTTCCTCACATCACAAAGGGAGTTGATGTAGAAATCCTGATATCAGATCTTTATCTGTTTATTAATATGTTTCACCTGAGTTCTGGTCGACCTTAGACAACATCCATGTCTGTTCTCTGGAGCTCCTAGGAGAATCTCGTGCACATCAACTGTCTGAAGTTATTAACAGTGTTCAATAGAACAGTGAGTATTGGGGAAGACCATAGACAATACCACTGCCCTAGCATTTACTTCTTACAAAACAATTTAAAATTTTTCGAGTCGCTTACGATTAGCAGAGGATAGTTATACTAATACTGACCTAGCAGGAGATATAAAAATAGAAGGGGTGGATTTAAAAGGGAGGTAGTGAAGGTTGAAGAGTTTAAAAAACCAGAGGTGCAAAGTGAATGTCAAGAAAGGTTGGAAGTGGCATATGACAGGGTGAAAATGAGAGAAAATGGTGATCTAGTGGAGGAGTGGTAGATAATAAAAGAAAATTTTATTGGGTATGCAAGTGATGACTGTGGCAAGAGAATTGTTGGAGGCAGTATGGGGAAGGGTAGTGAGGGGTGGAATGGAGGAGGGAAGATGAATGTGGAAGAGAAAAAGAAGGTATTTGAAGAATGATTGCAGGGCAATACGTATGAAAAATATGGAGAGAAAAATGTGAAAGTAAAATGCAAGGTAGCTGAGGCAAAGAGGGTGGGGACAGAGATTGGGTCGTTAATATGAAGAGAATAAGTAGTAGTTTTGGAAAGAAGTGAAGAGTAAAGAATGGTGGATCGAAAGACTGAGTGAAAGATGAAAATGGAAGGTTAAAAGGAGATGAGGCAAGGAAAATGTGAGTTGAATGTTTTGAAAGGTTGCTGGATGTTGAAGATAATATTGAGGCAGATGTAATTGCTGTTGCAGATGTTGAGGTGTCAGTAATGAGAATGAGAGAGAGATGACAAGAGAGGAAGTGAGGAGAGTACTAGATGAAACGAGAGCCGGGAAAGCACTTGGTATGGATGATGTGGGGCTGAGATGTTGAAGGAAAGGGGAGTGACTGTACTTAAATGGTTGGTGGGATTGTTTAATATCTGTTTTATGTAGTCAATGGTACCAGTGGACCGGGTGTGGACGTGTATTGTTCTGTTATACAAAGTAAAGGTAGATGTGCATGAGTGTTGTAACTCCAGGGATATTAGTCTGATTGGAAAAGTGTATGGTAGAGTGTTGATTAATAAGATTAAGGATAAAACAGAGGATGCAATCTTAGGAGTGCAGGGTGGTTTTAGGAGAGGTAGCAGATGTATGGATAAAATTTGTCTAGTTAATCAGATATGCGAGAAATATTTAGCAAAAGGTAAGGAGGTGTATGTTGCATTTATGGATCTGGAGAAAGCTTATGATAAAGATGATAGCAAAGTGATGTGGAATATGATGAGATTATATGGAATTGGTGGAATGTTGTTACAAACAGTGAAGAGTTTATACATAGACAGTAAATTGTGTTAGGATAGAAAAATGAAGTTTTTTTTTTTTTTTTTTGAGTAAGATTGGGGCTGAGACAGGGATGTGTGATGTTGCCATGGTTGTTCAATTTATTTTTTGATGTGTTGTAAGAGAGGTGAATGCTTGAGTGCTTGGTTGAAGATTGAAACTGATAGAAGAGAGTGATGTGAATGGGAGGTTAATGAATTAGTTGTTTGTGTGATACTGTACTAGTTGCAGGCTAGGAGAAACGGGGTTGATTAGTGACAGAGTTTGGAAAGGTAAAACACAGAAGGAATTTGAGAGTTAATGTGAGTAAGAGTAAGGTTTGGGGATGCATGACAAGGGAGGTTGTTGCTAGATTGAATGTTATGTTGAATGGAGAATTACTTGAAGTAGATCAGTTTAAATACTTTAGGTCTGTTCTTGCTGTAAATGGAGGAGTTTTGCAGATGTACATCAGAGTGAAGGAAGGATACAGTGTTGGGGACAGTGAAGGGAGTGGTAAAGAATAGAGGGTTAGGAATGAATGTAGAGAGAGTTTTGCTTGAGAAAGTGATTTTACTAACTTTGATGTATAGATTAGAGTTGTGGTGGACGAAAGTGACGGAGAGACGGAAATTCAATGTGTTCGAGAGGAAGTGTCTGAGGAGTATGGCTGGTGAATCTTGATTAGACAGGGTTAGGAATCGAAGTATCGAGGGTGAGAACGGGTGTAAGAAATGAATTAGCAGCTAAAGTGAATATAACCATATAGAGGGAATGGAAAATGGCTGTCTGCTGAAAGTGATGAATGCAAGAGTTCATGAGAAAAGTACAAGAGAGAGGCCAAGGTTTTGGTGGAGGGATGGAGAGAAGAAAGCTCTGTGTGATAGGAAGATAGATGTTAGAGGCAAAAGAGCATTCTAGAAACAGGAGTGAATGGCGAGCAATTATAATGAAGTTCTTATAAGCCCTGCTGCTTCCTCTGGTAGCCTTGGTGACTGCTAAGTTAGTGGCATTCAGGGGATTTAATACCTGAAGCTTTGTTCTAATGGATCACGAGGGAGGGATGGATGTGGCACCCTAGTAGTACCAAGAAAACCCAGCTGAATCCCTCGTTTTTTTGCTAACCTCAAAAATTATCGAAGTGCCATGATAAATAGATAATTAGATAGAGTAGGACAGTGCCCTAGAGATTGACCATATATTAGTATGATCGACACCCAACCCCCATCTCCACCCAAGCTAGGACCAAGGAGGGCCAAGCAATTGGTGCTGATGACTCAGCAGATAGACTTGTAGGCTCCCCCAAACCCCCCATCCATAGCTCGTAACAATCGTGAGGTTGCAAATACTTTCGAGCTTGAGCAGGTCTCGAACCCCAGTTTAGCAGATCACCAGTCAAGAATGTTTCCAATTGGAGTGTGCATTTATAACCCATTTGTTCATAGTAACTTGAATATCTTGACTGACTTGCCAAGAAGAAAAGCTCAGATTCCACCAAACGAGTGGTCTCTTTTTATCTAGTGTGTCGAGATGTGGAAACGGCAGGGACAGCCAAATGTGGACACATTTGTAAGAAGGTTCAACGAAAATGTGTGTCTTATCTCCAAAAACAGATCCCCAGTTATAGGCAGTGGGTGCAGTATTATAGGATTGAAAGAACTTGGGCAAATATGCTTCCCTTTCCCTATGAATGATCCGATCAGCTCATGAAGTCTCAAAATGCAAGGATGACTCTTGGCTCCCTCTACTGCATAGCCCTTGGTTTCCTGATCATTGGGCACTGTTAAAAGTGGCACTAAGGATGTTTTCTCTTGGACAAGCAAACGAGTTGTCCTGAAACAGCCAACATCTCATGTTTTTCATCCGAACCCCGCCCAGAAACTGCCAACCTCCCCTGTTTTTCATCCGAACCCCCATGTGCTTTAGGGAGCCGAGTGGAGACCTTTTACTGTATTTTTTTAATAGAATGGTTTTCAAAGCATTCTCGATTGTTGATTTGGCTCAGAAAATGAAGATGATCGACAAGCTGTCGGATTACAATGTTAATGGCAAATTCATTAAGCTGTCAATTTTACAATATTAATGGCAAATTCATTAAGCTGTCAATTTTACAATATTAATGGCAAATTCATTAAGCTGTCAATTTTACAATATTAATGGCAAATTCATTAACTTGTCTTACTACAATATTAATGGCAAATTCATTGTTTGATGTGATGGATGAGGTATTTTACTTATCAGAACAAATTTTGATGATATTAAATGTCCATGTTTTCTTCTTATTTAATGAAAATTTCTTTTCAATCAAAGGATTTAGGATGGTATGAAAATTGTTTTGAAATGTATTGGGGGGGGGAATTTACCAGCCATAGATATATCACAAATGTTTCAGGCTTTTTATATGCAGAAGCTCCCAGCAGATATCATGAATAATTGGAATTTAGATATTATATTATGTTTCTTGAGAAGTCTGATTTATGAGGCTATGACTCTTAATTAATATGAAGAGATTGATTGTCAAACTTCATATTAGCATAAGCATCTGTTAAAAGAATTAGTGAGTTAAAAGCATTATCTAAGATCATTTTGTTTGGTCATATTAGAGCTATTTTTGTTGCTTCTCCAGTTTAGAGCTGAAGTTGTAAAGTGAAAGGTCTTCTTAGGAATTTTATTCTGCCCTCTTTGGCCGACATAGTGAACAAGGACTGTGAGGATAGTTTTTGAAGTCCTATTAGAATAGTTAAGGTGTAAATGGATAGAACAAACAAAACAAAGTGTAGTCCCTATTTTTTTTTTTACATTGCTGTAGTTATCGTTATAAAGCAGTGCAAAATATATATGGTCTTTTTGTTGAACAAACTGACTGTCCTTGCATAGTCCTCATTAGATGAATCTTCCCAATCTGTTTTGAAGGGTAGGGTTCATAATATCAGGCTGGTGACTACTTGTCACATCAAGAATTTGTCTTTAGTACAAGTTCTTACAGTAGCTCAATGGAGAACAAATTTTCTGAGATTATTTGGGGAGAGCGTTGTATGAATTTAATGTCGTATTTACTCTTGGTCCAATATCAGCGGGGTGTTTATTAAAGTGATTGTATTGGTAACATGTAATACATAGATATGGTTATAATTTATCCATTTAGAGTGAAATTTATCTTTGAATCACAACCTATAACTATTGTTACTCTATCTTGAGGTCTGGCTCTGTATCAAATCTTATATATTGATCTGTGAGTCTTGCTTAATTGTTTGCAGGTAGTAGGTAGTAGTTTGCCAGGGAACCAGCCACTCGTTGAGATACTCCCGCTTGAGAGTTATGTTGTCCTTGTCTCGGGTTACAGTGAATTTTCCCTTTGCCTACACATACACCGAATAGTCTAGCCTTTTCTTTACAGATTCTCCACTCCTCATATACCTGACAACACTGTGATTACTGAAAATTCTTCTTCACCCTAGGAGTTAACTACTGCACTGTAATTGTTCAGTGGCCACTTTCCTCTGGGTAAGGGTAGAAGAGAGACTTAAGCTATGGTAAGCAGCTCTCCTAGGAGAAGGAGACACCAAAATCAAACCATTGTTCTCTAATCTTGGGTAGTATCACAGCCTCTGTACCATGGTCTCCAACTGTCTTGGGTTAGAGTTCTCTTGCTTGAGGGTACACTCAGGCACACTATTCAATCTAATTTCTCTTCCTCTTGTTTTGTTGAAGTTTTTATAGTTTATATATGAAATATTTATTGTAATGTTAGAGTTCTTAAGATATTTTATTTTTCCATTTTCCTTTCTTCACTGAGGTATTTTCCCTCTTGGAGCCCTGGGCTTATAGCATCCTGCTTTTCCAACTAGGGCTATAGCTTTGCAAATAATAATAATAATAATAATAATAATGCGAGAGTTATGACAGGTTTATCGAGTGGGGACCAAAGAGGGAATTATTCGATAGGAGGAAGAACCTAAGTTATTTGTTTAAAACAGTTTGTACCAGACGTGTTTCATACACGCTTGTACACCGTAGCTGGTTTGAGTTTTTATCTTCTCACCAGCTCTTCTCTGCAATGTTAATAGACCATCCTGTCTTTTCATGCTAGCATAAGCTTTTTCCCATTTAAACTTTTGTTACATTATATTGGATAGGATTTGGTTCAAGTCAATATTAGTGGAGTATTATCAAATTAATTTCCAATGAACAGTGGAGTACTCATAAGGAATGTATTGTCACCTATTTTGTTTATCTTCTTCATGGATTTTGTAATGCACAGAACTGTTTGGGATGGTGAGAAGGTTTGGACTAGATTTGTAATAGGAAACTATGATACCTAGAGTATGCTGATGATGCTGTCCTCATTAGCAGAGCACCACAGGATTTGGAATGCTTGCTTACCAGAATGCATGAAATATCACATGAGGGTGGGCTTAGGATAGCGATGATGAGAACGAAATATGCAATGGAAGATGAAATATCATTGGAAGGTGATAGGATGGGGAATGAGGTAGAATCATTTTGATAATTAGGAACTTTGATCTTTAATACAGGGTCTTAGTAATAGAAGTTTAATGAAATATTACAAAAAGCAAATCAGCAATGGCTAGATTAAGAAGAATTTGGAAATTTAATCGCCTGTAATTACATATAAAAATCAGGCTTGATATCAGTTTAGTGAGATTGATGTTACTGTATGGACATGAGTTGTGGTATGACAATGTAACCATATCCAACAGATTTTGTAAATTTTAGAACAAATCCCTCAGAAGAATTTTCGGAGTTAAATGGCAAGACAGGATTAGATGTGAAACTATAAGGGATTACTCGAGTGCCTTGTGTGGATGAGTTCATGGTGAAGGGTAGGTGTATATGGTTTGGGCATGCTCTTTGCACTCGACAAGAGAGATAAGTTCACCAGACTTTTAACTGGGCTCCACAAGGTATTAGAAGAAGAGTTTGAAGACCCAGGCCTACATGGCTGAGAATATAAAGCTTGAGGTAGATGATTAATGGAGACATTGATTTAAAAGCTGGAGATATATTTATGACTGGCAAAATCTAACGGGGCGATTTGCGTTAAAAGGCGTAGAAGGAGGAGGTGATGGTGATGTTGATGGTGATGTTTATTCTGTTCAGAAGTAAGATTTATATAAAGAAACACAAATTTTCAACTCAAATATTTTACTTCCGTACTTTTATTATTATTATTATTATTATTAAATGCTAAGCTACAACCCTAGTTGGAAAAGCAGGATGCTATAAGCCCAGGGGCCCCAACAGGGAAAATAGCCCAGTGAGGAAAGGAAATAAGGAAAAATAGAACATTTTAGGAATAGTAACAATATTAAAATAAATATTTCCCATTTAAACTATAAAAACTTTAACAGAACAAGAGGAAGAGAAACTAGATAGAAAAGTGTGCCCAAGTGTACCCTCAAGCAAGAGAACTCTAACCCAAGGCAGTGAAAGACCATGGTACAGAGGCTATGGCACTACCCAAGAATAGAGAACAATGGTTTGATTTTGGAGTGTCCTTCTCCTAGAAGAGCTGCTTACCATAGCTAAAGAGTCTCTTCTACCCTTACCAAGAGGAAAGTAGCCACTGAACAATTACAGTGCAGTAGTTAACCCCTTGGGTGAAGAAGAATTGTCTAGTAATCACAGTGTTGTCAGGTGTATGAGGACAGAGGAGAATCTGTAAAGGATAGGCCAGACTATTCGGTGTCTGTGTAGGCAAAGGGAAAGAACCGTAACCAGAGAGAAGGGTCCTATGTAGTATCTCAATGGGCGGCTGGTGCCTAGGCCAACCTACTACTACTGAATAGAACCAAGCCACTGTCCTCCTTACTTGTAAGGTTATACTTGCCCTTGTTGAATAAATTTCCCTACATCTGAGGCAATATTTACACCTTTTCCCATGTTTAGCCTTGCACTATTGGCTGGTTGTAACTCCCTTTTAAGCACCTGTGGTGTGTTTTGGTGGCTAGTTAAGAGAGAGGGTATGGTGGTTGATATTCTCTATTGTTCTAATTTAGAGGTCCTCAAGTTGGCACTTCCACTTATTAGCTTGGACTATTCAGAGGTAGGTAGGTAGGGAAATTGTTATTATTATAAAGATATCTTGTGTAAATAGACCTTATTACTGAACTCTAGATAATTATAGCTTTCTCTACCCCCTATAGTCACGTGCTGCTTATGCTTCCGAGTTATGAATGCAGAAGATGTAAACCAGTACCTTTATCATGGGGGTCACCAACTAAGAGTTTTCTGCTCTGATTCTTGTGTAAACGTTTTCGTGTTATCTGCCCGTAAAATTGTTGTATGCGACACATGTAAGGTAAGAACCATAGGTTTATGTTTATAAATGAAAAAGTATATTGTAGTTTTTAATCAGTATGGAGAAACTTGGAGCTATTTATATTTAATGATAATTATTTTGGAAGTAAGATTTGTTTGCATTTGCCCTAGGGTTTGAAAATTGTAAGCCTGAAGAAATAAGATAATGCATATAATACCTTACTATAAAAAGTTAAGTCATAGTTGTGAATTATTTTAGAATTTATGTTTAGGGATATTTTTCAGTGATGTACTTGATTTTAATGGCATATATTTTTATCTATTTCAAAGGTGAAAAAATACAACTTCGACATGATTCACCGCCAAGTGGATGAGGAGTTCCGGGAATATTATTATTGCTCTTTACATTGTTTGAAAACTAGAGACATGGGTGCTAATGAGTAAGTATAAATATCTTTGTGCTTATTTAAACCCTTGTTTCAAGTCTTAGTTCTCGACACTGCCAAAGTAAAGATTGATTGAGAATTGGACTCCTCCCATAATGTTTGGCCTTCTCCCACTTGTGATAGGTAGGTTTCTGTAGGTATGCTCATTCTTCCCCCTGTTCAGCTACTGTCAAATCATAGATGCATTGAAAGAAGTTTTGATTTTGGTAATGATTACAGATTTCTTATATTTATATTTCCTATTATGAGGAGTCAACAAAAGCTTCACTTGTCAGAAGGATTCTGTTACTAAATGGTCTGAAAATTTTAGTGCAGTATTACAATATACTATATATTTGCTAATGTATACTATATTGTTAGTGGAACAAGGCAATATGCAATATTCATAGATGATATTTATTAGATGGCTATGAATGTTTGGAATAAAGAAAAATTAGATGTTTGATTATCTTTGTATGAAGTTTGAATTGTTAATAGAATTAATTAAACTTCACAATAAAATAGAATGTTCCTGTGTTGCAAGAAACTGTTTATGCAATCAGTAATTAATGAATTCTTCAATTGAAAAGATAATGAATAGTTGAATTTTAGATATACCAAAAGTATGTTAAAAAGGTATTAATTTCCAATTTTTGTAAGTTATGAAAAAATGTGATCATTAAAAAGATTTGTTTGAAATATTCCTGTGGAGATTTTTTTCATCCGTGTAAATTGGATTTTCACTAAATCTGCTTCCTGAAATTCTGATTAGTCAAAATGTCTTTTTGAAAGTCCACTATCTTAAAAAAAAAAAAAAAGAAATTGTTTTGCCTTGAAGGGCTGAGGTCCTTTTTTGGGTTGTCAGGTCTGTGTATACTGAATTAAATTTCATGATATTTTTATAGAGACTGATAATGTTATGAGTAACTTTATCTCCAAAAATCTAGTGAGTAACATTTCAACACTCAATTTTTACTTGGTAAATCTTCTCCAAGAAATTTGGAGCTTAGAAAAACTAGAAATTGAGCAGTTTTTTTTTTAGGGAAATTGAACCCCCAAGCTAAAAATTGAGTCTTGGTTAATCAATTAAGATTTGGGTTAGAAGACACTAAAGCAAACAGATGATTAAGTTACAGCAAAACATCCAGAACCAAAAGGGTATAGTAAAATACTTTCATAACTGCCCCCATTATGCTATTCAGGGCATACTTTTGAGAGGATGATGGAATATATAATGATAATGTCTTGTTTGAATGTAATTTAAAATTGGTGAATAAGCAAGCACATGTGGTTAAGGATTTTATATTTACTCTTTCAGTAAAACTGGTAACTCCGGCACATCTGGTACAGTTGCATCGGGTAATATTTCGTCATCCACCGAGGCCCCAATTGCTGTTTGCAGTATGTGCAATACGGTAGCAAAAGCACAGTTCCATATGGTGATGTCAGACAACACGTTACGAAGCTTTTGCCGTTACAGTTGTGCATCCAGATACAAGACTACATTTGGTTTTTTGGTAGATTCAGCTCAGTCAAAGGATGCATCGTCCCAAGCAAAAAATGCACAAGTTCCAAATCTTAGTAAGTTACTGAAAGCAATTTGTTTTTTTCAATATTAAACTTAGCCGGTGATTATATAAGCTGCAGCTCTGCTGCCCGACAGAAAAACTCTACGCTCAAAATCCGCCAGCGATCGCTATGCAGGTAAGGGGTGTACTTCAACAGCGCCATCTGTCGTGCAGGTACTCAGTACTCAATGTAAACACAGAACTCAATTTTCTCTCTGTCGTGCCACCGGCAAGACCTACTAAATTCGCTGTTGCTTACTGGATTGGTTTTCACATATTTTTGGTGAAGTACACATTTCTAGTTTTGAGCTTTCGCTTTGCAGACGTTATCTTCAATACATCCTTGCATTCTTTTGTTGATATCGGATTATTTGTTGACGACTTTGGATAGTTTTTGAATTCCCCTTTGACTAATTCAAAATGGCTGACCCTTCTCAAGTCCCTAAGTTCAGGAAGTGTAATGCTAGGGACTGTTCAAGGCGTCTTCCGAAGGCCTCTATCGATCCTCACACCGTTTGTTCCAATTGTCGGGATAAAACCTGTCAATTGGAAGATCGATGTGAGGAATGCGTTGGGCTTTCGGAATTCAATTTTATCGAATTCCAGAAATATACACGTAGGCTAGAGAGAGATAGAGTCAGGAGAAGTTCATCTCGCTCCGTTGAATTTTCCTCTCCTCATGCCCCACAACCTATTCCTTCCCCTGTAGTGGTTGCTCCTGATCCCCCTTCTAGCACTCAACAACCTTCGATGGCAGATATGATGCGTGCCATCCAGGCTCTGGGTGAGAGAGTCGAGTCCTTGGCTAGTGACCGTAACCAGCTCATGGCAGACGTCAAGGAGCTGAAGTGCAAGAGTGCAGTGGGTAGTGATAAAGTGAGTGGTAGTGTTGTGGAAAGTGTTGTGGATAGTGTTGCGCTTGAGGGTTCGTCTGTTCGTGCCTGTCGTCCTCCCAGTCCGGGACCTCTTGCAAGCTCCCAAGCCCAGGGGAGAAGCAATATCGTACGACCAAAGGGTTCGAGAGGCTTTAATCAGCGAACAGACGTTCCCTCCGTGGTTTCGGGCGTATCTATCCAAGATCGCCCCACCCACACGAAGACGAGAGAGCCCATTTATTCCTCGTCTGCGGAAGAGGTTTCTCGTAAGAAACCATGGACCAAGGTCTCGCGGCCTCTTAAGCGCAAGTCGGTCCCTTCCGCGCAAGTCCAACGGCCCAGTTGTAGCCACTGGGTCAGTTCGGACTCGCTGCAGTCTTCCGACGACTGCTCACCTCCTAAGAGAGGCAAAGCGGTACCGCATCAGGCAGTAACACCGTCTGTTGCCGCACCTGCTCCTGTAGACCCTAAGTGGTCTTTGCTGCAGACCATGCAGTCACAGTTAACGTCATTGATGCAGGACTTTCGTGCGGAGAAGGTTGACGCTGCACCAACCTCTAGCCTACAACCACCCACGGTTGTGCGTCCGGTGGACGCTGAGGCTACCTTCTCCCGCACTCCAGCTGTGAGAGTCCCGCCACCCATGCGTTCCAGTGTACCCTGCCAGCCGCATGTTGACGTTCAGCGACGCATGGAACCTTCCGTTGACGTTCGCGAGGTACAACAACAGCCTAAGTTGTTTTGTTTTGACGCGGTGCGTCAACCTCCGCAACCCAGTGTGGTTACCTCTACTCGCACACAGCAGACTAGACAGTCTGGAGTAGACGCTTTGCGTCCCCGCGCTGCTATGGTTGTTGCCAGTTCACAGACTGGGCAACAGTTCCATGACGTTGCGTCCGGTTCAGTCACGCGTGCACCCGTGCTGCCGGACTCAGCTGACCAGCCGATTCCTACTCCTTTGCCGCTTCCTCCTCAGTTTTCAGATGATGGACTCTCTGATGATGACGACGCTGCACACATTGACGACCCACATACGGACATCGACGAACCCAAGACCACGCAACCCTCTTTGGACTTTAGAAAAGTTCTTGCTCTGTTCAAAGAGATGTATCCTGATCAGTTTGTGTCTGCGGCTCCACGCTCTCCTCCGTCAGAGTTTGCTTTAGGCACGCAGTCATCCGCGCCTGCCTTTACGAAACTCGTCCTCGCCCGCTCGTCCAAGAGAGCTTTACGAGTTTTAGGAGATTGGATGCAGTCCAAAAAGAACCTTGGGAAGACAGCATTTATGTTTCCCCCTGCGAGACTCTCTTCCAGATTGAGCGTCTGGTATGCCACGGGAGAAGTTCTCGGCTTGGGAGTTCCTGCCTCTGCCCAGGGCGACTTCTCAAGTCTAGTAGACTCTCCCCGCAGGCTAGCCATGAGACGTTCTAAGATATGTTGGTCTCCTTCAGACTTAGACCATCTGTTGAAAGGAGTGTTTAGAGCCTTCGAGGTCTTTAACTTTTTGGACTGGTGTCTGGGAGCTTTGAGCAGGAAGATCTCCCCTTCTGACAAGGAAGCTTCCTTGCTCATTATATCCTGCATGGACAAGGCCATACGTGACGGATCCAGTGAGCTTGCGGCTTCGTTCGTATCCGGGGTCCTCAAGAAACGGGAAAACCTTTGCTCTTTCCTGTCAGCTGGAGTAACACCGTGTCAGAGATCGGAACTTCTTTTTGCTCCTCTCTCAAAGTGCCTCTTCCCAGAGAACTTGATAAAGGAGATTGCTACCTCCTTGATTCAGAAAGACACCCATGACCTGGTTGCGTCCTCTGCCCGCAAAGCCACCCCTTTGCCTACCTTGTCTAGACCCAGGATGGACACTCCAGCGTCCAGATTCATTCCGCCCTTTCGTGGCAGAGCCTCCAGCAGAGGAGGTGCTCGTGCCGAAGGGAGACGTGGGAAGAAGAAAGGTACCAAGTCCTTTAAAGGCAGAGTCTGACTGCCACCTTCTTCAGACAGCAGTGGGAGCCAGACTCAAGAACTTCTGGCAGACCTGGGAGAAAAGGGGCGCAGATGCACAATCTGTGAAGTTGCTCAGAGAAGGGTACAAGATCCCGTTTGTACGCAAACCCCCTCTAGCAACGTCTCCCATCGATCTCTCTCCCAGGTACAGAGAGGAAGACAAGAGACTAGCTTTGAAGCAGGAGGTGTCTCTCTTACTAGAAAAGGGAGCGGTAGTCAAAGTCCGGGACCATCAATCCCCGGGCTTCTACAACCGTCTCTTCTTAGTGGTAAAGAAGACAGGAGGGTGGAGGCCGGTGCTAGACGTCAGTGCGCTGAATGTCTTTGTCACAAAGCAGACGTTCGCCATGGAGACCACAAAGTCCGTTCTAGCAGCGGTCAGGAAGGAAGACTGGATGGTCTCTTTAGACCTAAGGGACGCATACTTTCACGTCCCCATCCACCCAGAATCCCAACCTTTTCTGAGATTCGTTTACGAAAAGGTTGTCTACCAATTTCAAGCCCTGTGCTTCGGCCTAAGCACAGCTCCTCTTGTGTTTACGAGGCTGATGAGGAATATTGCCAAATTCCTGCATTTAGCGGATATCAGAGCCTCCCTCTATTTGGACGACTGGCTTCTTAGAGCTTCTTCCAGTCGTCGCTGTCTGGAGAATCTAAAGTGGACTCTAGATCTGATCAAGGAATTGGGTCTCCTGGTCAATATGGAAAAGTCCCAACTGGTCCCATCCCAAACTATAGTGTATTTAGGGATGGAGATTCACAGTCAAGCTTTTCGGGCTTTTCCGTCGGCCCCCAGAACAAGTCAAGCCCAGGTATGCATCCAGAACATGCTAAAGAAGGAACGATGTTCAGTCAGACAGTGGATGAGTCTGATAGGGACGCTTTCATCCCTGGAACAGTTCGTTTCGTTAGGGAGACTACACCTCCGTCCCCTTCAATTTCACCTAGCTGTTTACTGGAAAAAGGACAAGACGCTAGAAGCGGTCTCGATCCCCATTTCCGAGAAGATGAAGTCATCACTGACTTGGTGGAAGGACAGTATCAACCTCAGAGAGGGCCTGCCCCTGGCTGTTCAGACCCCCAACCACGTTCTCTTCTCGGACGCATCGGACACGGGCTGGGGTGCGACATTAGACGGTCGGGAATGCTCGGGAACTTGGAACTCTAATCAAAGAACGTTACATATCAACTGCAAGGAGCTACTGGCAGTTCATCTGGCCTTGAAAAGCTTCAAGTCCCTCCTTCAAGGCAAAGTGGTGGAGGTGAACTCGGACAACACCACGGTCTTGGCGTACATCTCCAAGCAAGGAGGGTCCCATTCTATGACGTTGTACGAGATCGCAAGGGACCTCCTCACCTGGTCAAGAGATCTAAACATTTCTCTAGTAACGAGGTTCATCCAAGGCAACATGAATGTCATGGCGGATTGCCTCAGTCGGAGGGGTCAAATCATTCCAACAGAATGGACCCTACACAAGGATGTGTGCAAGAGACTATGGGCCACATGGGGCCAACCTACCAAAGATCTCTTCGCAACCTCGATGACCAAGAGGCTCCCAATATATTGCTCACCAATCCCGGACCCAGCAGCAGTTCATATAGATGCCTTTCTACTGGATTGGTCCCATCTAGACCTTTATGCATTCCCCCCGTTCAAGATTGTCAACAAGGTACTGCAGAAGTTCGCCTCTCACGAAGGGACAAGGTTGACGTTAGTTGCTCCCCTCTGGCCCGCGAGAGAATGGTTCACCGAGGTACTTCAATGGCTGGTGGACGTTCCCAGAACTCTTCCTCTAAGAGTGGACCTTCTACGTCAGCCACACGTAAAGAAGGTACACCCAGGCCTCCACGCTCTTCGTCTGACTGCCTTCAGACTATCGAAAGACTCTCTAGAGCTAGAGGCTTTTCGAAGGAGGCAGCCAGGGCGATTGCTAGAGCAAGGAGGACATCCACTCTTAGAGTCTACCAGTCGAAGTGGGAAGTCTTCCGAAACTGGTGCAAGTCGGTATCAGTATCCTCAACCAGTACCTCTGTAACCCAAATAGCTGACTTCCTATTATACCTGAGGAAAGAAAGATCTCTTTCAGCTCCCACTATCAAAGGTTACAGAAGCATGTTGGCAGCAGTCTTCCGTCACAGAGGCTTAGATCTTTCCAACAACAAAGATCTACAGGACCTCCTTAAGTCTTTTGAGACCACGAAGGAGCGTCGTTTGGCTACACCTGGTTGGAATTTAGACGTGGTACTAAGATTCCTTATGTCAGAAAGGTTCGAGCTACTACAATCAGCCTCCTTTAAAGATCTCACTTTAAAGACTCTTTTCCTGGTTTGCTTAGCCACAGCTAAAAGAGTCAGTGAGATTCACGCCTTCAGCAGGAACATCGGATTTTCATCTGAAACGGCTGCATGTTCTTTACAGCTTGGTTTTCTAGCCAAAAACGAGCTACCTTCTCGTCCTTGGCCGAAATCGTTCGATATTCCAAGCCTTTCAAATATGGTTGGAAATGAACTAGAAAGAGTCTTATGCCCTGTTAGAGCTCTTAAGTTCTATTTAAGACGAACTAAACCTTTATGAGGACAGTCGTAAGCTTTATGGTGTTCTATTAAGAAACCTTCTTTGCCTATGTCAAAGAATGCAGTTTCCTATTATATCAGACTGTTGATACGAGAAGCTCATTCCCATCTGAATGAGGAAGACCATGCTTTGCTGAAGGTAAGGACACATGAAGTTAGAGCTGTCGCAACTTCAGTGGCCTTTAAACAAAATAGATCTCTGCAGAGTATAATGGACGCAACCTATTGGAGAAGCAAGTCAGTGTTCGCGTCTTTTTATCTTAAAGATGTCCAGTCTCTTTACGAGAACTGCTACACCCTGGGACCATTCGTAGCAGCGAGTGCAGTAGTGGGTGAGGGCTCAACCACTACATTCCCCTAATTCCATAACCTTTTTTAATCTTTCTCTTGAAATGTTTTTATTGTTGTTTTTGGGTTGTCCGGAAGGCTAAGAAGCCTTTCGCATCCTGGTTGATTTGGCGGGTGGTCAAATTCTTTTCTTGAGAAGCGCCTAGATTAGAGGTTTTGATGAGGTCCTGTAGTATGGGTTGCAACCCTTGATACTTCAGCTCCTAGGAGTCGCTCAGCATCCTAAGAGGATCGCGAGGCTCAGTAAGGAAGATGTACTTAAAAAAGGCAGAGTAATTGTTCAAGTCGACTTCCTTACCAGGTACTTATTTATTTTATGTTTGTTATTTTGAATAACTGCTAAAATGAAATACAAAATCCTTAGCTCATAATAATGTAAACAATTAATGCTGGTCTCTACCCACCCCCCTGGGTGTGAATCAGCTTATATAATCACCGGCTAAGTTTAATATTGAAAAATGTTATTTTTATAATAAAATAAATTTTTGAATATACTTACCCGGTGATTATATATTAAAGGACCCTCCCTTCCTCCCCAATAGAGACCCAGTGGACCGAGGAGAAAATTGAGTTCTGTGTTTATATTGAGTACTGAGTACCTGCACGACAGATGGCGCTGTTGAAGTACACCCCCTACCTGCATAGCGATCGCTGGCGGATTTTGAGCGTAGAGTTTTTCTGTCGGGCAGCAGAGCTGCAGCTTATATAATCACCGGGTAAGTATATTCAAAAATTTATTTTATTATAAAAATAACATATTTGTTCATGATGAAAATTTTCCCTGTTTTAACAAATACTTCGAATTGCTTATAAAATTTTTTGCAGTAATTATATTGGGGGTTAAAAAGTAAATATCAGGAAAGGTTGAAAATCATATGTGACGAAGTAAAAGTAAGAGAAACTGGCAATTTAGAGGAGGAGTGGAAGTTAGTAAAAGAAAATTTTGTTAGGATTGCAAGTGATGTGTGTGGAAAGAAGGTTGTTGGAGGCAGCATGAGGAAGGGCAGTGAATGGTGGAATGAAGGAGTGAAGGTAAAAGTGGAAGAGAAAAAGAGGGCTTTTGAAGAATGGCTGCAGAGTAATAGTATAGAGAAGTATGAAAAATATAAAGAGAAAAATGTGGAAGTAAAGCGCAAGGTACGTGAGGCAAAGAGGGCAGTTGACCTGAGGTGGGGTCAGGGATTGGGTCCTCAATATGAAGAGAATAAGAAGTTTTGGAAAGAAGTGAAGAGAGTAAGGAAGGCTGGCTCAAGAATTGAAGAGACAATGAAAGATGGAAATGGAAGGTTGTTAAAAGGAGAGGAGGCAAGGAAAAGGTGGGCGGAATATTTTGAAAGTTTACTGAATGTTGGGGATAATAGGGAGGCAGATATAATTGCTGTTGCAGGTGTTGAGGTGCCAGTGAAGGGAGATGAGAATGAGAGAGAGATTACAATAGATGAAGTGAGGAGAGCACTAGATGAAACGAGAGTAGGAAAAGCATCTGGTATGGATGGTGTGAGAGCTGAGATGTTGAAGGAGGGGGGTGTGACTGTACTAGAATGGTTGGTGAGATTGTTTAATATGTGTTTTGTGTTGTCAATGGTACCAGTAGACTGGGTTTGTGCATGTATTGTACCACTATATAAGGGTAAGGGAGATGTGCATGAGTGTTGTAATTCAAGAGGTGTTAGTTTGTTGAGCGTAGTTGGAAAAGTGTATGGTAGAGTAATGATTAATAGGATCAAGGATAAAACAGAGAATGCAATCTTAGAAATACAGGGTGGTTTTAGAAGAGGTAGGGGTTGTATGAATCAGATTTTTACAGTTAGGCAGATATGCGAGAAATATTTAGCAAAAGGTAAGGAGGTGTATGTTGCGTTTATGGATCTGGAGAAAGCGTATGATAGAGTTGATAGGGAAGCAATGTGGAATGTGATGAGGTTATATGGAGTTGGTGGAAGGTTGTTGCAAGCAGTGAAATGTTTCTACAAAGGTAGTAAAGCATGTGTTAGGATAGGAAATGAAGTGAGTGATTGGTTTCCGGTGAGAGTGGGGCTGAGACAGGGATGTGTGATGTCGCCGTGGTTGTTTAACTTGTATGTTGATGGAGTGGTGAGAGAGGTGAAAGCTCAAGTGCTTGGACGAGGATTAAAACTGGTAGACGAGAATGACCATGAATGGGAGGTAAATCAGTTTTTGTTTGCGGATGATACTGTACTGGTTGCAGACACAGAAGAGTAGCTTGGATGATTAGGGACAGAATTTGGAAGAGTGTGTGAGAGAAGGAAGTTGAGAGTTAATGTGGGTAAGAGTAAGGTTATGAGATGTACGAGAAGGGAAGGTGGTGCAAGGTTGAATGTCATGTTGAATGGAGAGTTACTTGAGGAGGTGGATCAGTTTAAGTACTTGGGGTCTGTTTTTGCAGCAAATGGTGGAGTGGAAGCAGATGTACGTCAGAGAGTGAATGAAGGTTGCAAAGTGTTGGGGGCAGTTAAGGGAGTAGTAAAAACTAGAGGGTTGGGCATGAATGTAAAGAGAGTTCTATATGAGAAAGTGATTGTACCAACTGTGATGTATGGTTCGGAGTTGTGGGGAATGAAAGTGATGGAGAGACAGAAATTGAATGTGTTTGAGATGAAGTGTCTAAGGAGTATGGCTGGTGTATCTCGAGTAGATAGGGTTAGGAACGAAGTAGTGAGGGTGAGAATGGGTGTAAAAAATGAGTTAGCAGCTAGAGTGGATTTGAATGTGTTGAGGTGGTTTGGCCATGTTGAGAGAATGGAAAATGGCTGTCTGCTAAAGAAGGTGATGAATGCAAGAGTTGATGGGAGAAGTAGGAGAGGAAGGCCAAGGTTTGGGTGGGTGGATGGAGTGAAGGAATCTCTGGGTGATAGGAGGATAGGTGTGAGCGAGTCAAGAGAGCGTGCTAGAAATAGGAATGAATGGCGAGCGATTGAGACGCAGTTCCGGTAGGCCCTGCTGCTGCCTCCGATGCCTTAGATGACCGCGGAGGTAGAATCAGTAGGGGATTCAGTATTATGAAGCTTCATCTGTGGTGGATAATGTGGGAGGGTGGGCTGTGACACCCTAGCAGTACCAGCTGAACTCGGTTGAGTCCCTTGTTAGGCTGGGAGGAACGTAGAGAGGAGAGGTCCCCTTTTTGTTTTTGTTTTTGTTTCTTTGTTGATGTCGGCTACCCCCCAAAATTGGGGGAAGTGCCTTGGTATATGTATGTATGTATGTAATTATATTGGTGATGAATGCAAGAGTTGATGGGAGAAGTACAAGAGGAAGGCCAAGGTTTGGGTGGATGAATGGAGTGAAGAAAGCTCTGGGTGATAGGAGGATAGATGTAAGAGAGGCAAGAGAGCATACTAGAAATAGGAATGAATGGCAAGCGATTGTGACGCAGTTCCGGTAGACCCTGCTGCTTCCTCCGATGCCTTAGATGACTGCGGAGGTAGCAGCAGTAGGGGATTCAGCATTATGAAGCTTCATCTGTGGTGGATAACGGGGGAGGGTGGGCTGTGGCACCCTAGCAGTACCAGCTGAACTCGGTTGAGTCCCTTGTCAGGCTGGGAGGAACGTAGAGAGTAGAGGTCCCCTTTTTTGTTTTTGTTTCATTTGTTGATGTCGGCTACCCCCCAAAATTGGGGTAAGTGCCTTGGTATATGTATATATGTATATTGCTCTTGATATCCGAGTTGCAAAGTTAATATGCAAGAGCCATATTTTAAATCGCGACAAATGCATAAGACAAATCACGGGTAGATAAATTTTATTATTTGAATTTTTTAAGATTATCATTTTGGCTCTATTAGTGCTTTGTAAATTGCTGGGATTTGAAGAAGTACTTTCCATATTGCTGAAATTTGAAGAAGTGTAAGCTCATTGTGCAAGTGCTATACTTTAAAGTGTGACACTTGCTTACAGTAAATTTCCTTAGAACTAACTAGGTACTTTAGATGCTCTTTGATATCTAAATTTTTGCATGCAATACAAGCTTTTCAATTGTCTGTTCCAGATTTTAAATTAGTGTTCCATTGACCAAATTATCCGTAATGGATATTTGTTCCAACACAAAATACTTACCGAGAACTACTTTCTTTGGAGTCACTTGTGATTCCTCTATCTCGACCAAGGTTTTTCCCGCTGTTACCCCCCTTACTCCGCTCTACATAGGCTTACCCCCACCGCTAAGGAATGCACCCTGAGGGCAGGATTAGGGCAGGTCACTGCTTCTCTGGGTCAGCGTCCTCATTAAGTTCCTTGGTCGTGAGCAGTACACAGCTCACTCTCGTCTTTCTCGATCCTTTGGCGCGTTTGTGTTCCATGTGTTTCCAGCGTGGGGACTTGTGTTTTTGCGTAGTGCGTTATTCGCAAGTGTTACAGTGCGTTCTCCCTGTGTATATCCCCAGTGTACGTATAGCTCACTAGTGTTGTGCCATTCGTGTGCGAACGATGGAGCATGTGCGCCGTTGCCCTGGGCCTAGAGCCGGAAAGTCGTGTGGGGCTTTCCTCTCAAAGCCAGTGGTAGACCCTCACTCCCTTTGTTCCACGTGTAGGGGGAAAGTTTGCTCCTCCGCGGACACGTGTCCGGAGTGCGTAAGTTGGGATGATATCCAGTGGGTACGCTACGGTACCAAAAAGAAGAAGTCTTCTAAGCGTTCCCCCAGGAAGATTAGTGTCGTTTCTTCGTTACCGTCGGCCAGTGATCGGTCCGACGAAGCCTCGGCTTCTCCGTCTTCTTCGCAGAGGAGAGGGCAAGAAGCCTCTAGTGTTGTAGAAAGTCAAGGTGTTCTTCCCAGGGAATCCAGTGCGAGGGAAGAACCAAGGACGGGCCCCTCTAGGGCTAACGAAGGGCCCGGTAGTGCTTCGGGTGAGTCAGGCCTTGTGGTGGGGGGCCACGCGTCCTCTGAAGATCCCGTATGGGGCAGTGTTGTGGTTTCAGAGTCACCTCCGCCCTCGTGGGCCGGTGCGCCGGGCTCTCCCCCGCCAGGGGACAACCAAACTAGAGTTCGCCGCTCGAGTAGCGATGCCTTCGGGTGGAAGCTACCGAAGACGCCAGGGAGGTCACCGCTAAGAATTGACGTGACCCTGGACCCCTGGCCCCCTGGCATGGATAGATTAGACTCTGTGCCGACGATCTCCACGGCGGTTCCCGAGGACTTCCTCCAGCATTCGATCTCGGACACC
This sequence comes from Palaemon carinicauda, assembly GCF_036898095.1. Classification (NCBI taxonomy): domain Eukaryota; kingdom Metazoa; phylum Arthropoda; class Malacostraca; order Decapoda; family Palaemonidae; genus Palaemon; species Palaemon carinicauda. The sequence continues at coordinate 134,007,390 of NC_090729.1, forward strand.
CGGCGGCAAGGAAATTCCCCCGCGGATCACGCTAGCAGCCGTTACGCGAGAAACGTGGCACCGTCGGACTCATCAGAAGTAGACTCATCCTCCGAGGAGGAAGTCAGGGGGGAACGACGCAGGAGAAGGGAGCTGTCCGAGAGCGAACATTCCCGCTCTAGGTCAAGGTCGCGGCCTAGCAAGAAGCGCTACCGCTCCCATTCCCGTAAGTATAGGAGAAATGTCTCTCCCGGGGGCGCCTGGGTCTACGTACCGTCAGGAGAGTCCAAGAGGCTCCATTCACCAGACCCTCGTTCCAGTGAACGTGCGTCTAGGCTGCCGCCTTCTACGCACAGCCTAGAACCACGCGACCTGGCACGCAGGAAAGACCTCTTGCAGAAGCATAAGTCCTCGAGGCCTTCGGTTCACACCGCCCAGAGGGGGAAAACGCGCTTCTTTGCAGGCAGCCTGACCGAACCAGCCCAGCTGGTGCGGTCATCGAGTAAGAAGGAACGGTTCCCGTTGTCGGGTCAGCCCACCGGGACCGTGACTTCCGCTTCCAGAGCCTTCGGGCAATCGAGGGCCCTCCCTGAGCTGGTGGTACCCACCTTGCAGCGAGACCCACTCTCTTACGGAGCTCACTACGGTTACAAGGCGGCCCCCCTGGACCCAAGGGCGGGACGACTGGTCTGCTGAACCAGCAACCCGGCGCCCCCACTCCAGGCCGAGGCCTCGGCTGACGGAGGAGAAGCTCCCCCGTCGGAGGACTCTGCATATAGAAGAGTGGTGGGCCTCATCAGGAGGCACCATGGGATTACAGAACCCTCAGCGCCAAAGGGGGATTCCTGGAGATCAAGCCTCCTGAGAATTACCCATCACGCCACCCTTCCGAAGTCCTCCCTGGCCCTTCCTCTTGCCCCAGACCTAGTACTAGGGCAAGAGTACATAGACAACTTAGTGGCCAGCAATGCGGAAGCCCCCAAGTCCCAGAGTGCCTCGAAACTGCTCCAGGGCCTCAAAGCACAAGGGAAAGTATACATTCCAGAAGGGCGGCGCCCAGGCCCCTGTAGAGTGGACCCGGCCTTGGACATCCTAGGACAAGGCAGCTGAGACGAAAGGGCCGCATCAGCCCCGGTTTCCTTCTCTCCTACGGAAGCCGCCATGATGGAGGAGATGTCGCGGGACCTGGTTAACGTCTCCTCATGGCTGGACTGGTGGGCCTCCACTTTAGTAAACGTGCAAGCCTCCATCGACCCCGAAGATCCTGAACAGCAGAGCCTCCTGACGGACCTTCTCACCTCCGGGGGGAAAACTCTGAAGTTTCTATCGTACCAGGCGCTCGCCCTGACGGCCAACTGGGTCCTAAGGAAACGAGACACGGTCCTAGCTAAGGTATCGAGGAGGATCCCGGACAGAGAGGCCCGAGCTGTATGTAGCCTACCCTTGTGGGGTGAGTCTCTGTTCCCATTAAAAGAGCTGGAGAACCTGATGGAGAAAGTGTCTAAGAAGAAAGAGGCCAACGTCCCCAGACCTGCGTCGTCTAAAAGGCCGCCATACAGGAGGGCCGCCTCAGATAGCGCCGTGACTCCTCAGGCTGCCCCAAACACTTCGAGGAGGGACGCCCCTTCCTCCTCCTGGACAACAACTCCTCAGCCCTCTCGCAGAGGAGCACCAGCTTCTTCCAGCTCCTTCAGGTCGGGTTACTCCGCCTCTAAGAGAGGCAGATCAGGCCGCCCCTCTAGGAGAAGGTAGAGGGAGAGGCCCCCTACTCCCGCCCAAGCCTCGGGTTGGGGGATGCCTCAGACCGCATTGGCAAGCATGGAAGGCACAAGGAGCGGATCCTTGGACGGTGTCCGTCCTGAAAGAAGGCTACAGGCTCCCCTTCATAGCGGAACCACCCCCTCTTATTCCAGCCAGCCAGACAGAATGGTTGGCCCCCAGAGACCCGATGAAAAGGGCCACCCTTCAAGAGGAGATTTCCTCCATGTTAGGGAAGGGGGCCATGGAAGAGGTCCTTCTCCCAGGCCCAGGCTTCTACAGCCGCCTGTTCCTGGTAGAGAAAGCAACGGGGGGGTGGAGACCCGTGATAGACCTGTCGGCCCTCAACAAGTTCGTCAAGAAGACGGACTTCAAGATGGACACCCCAAAATCCGTCCTGCTGTCCTTGAGGGAGAAAGATTATATGATGACTGTCGACCTTAAGGATGCATACTTCCAGATCCCTGTCCACCCGTCGAGTCGGAAGTTCCTCCGGGTAAAATGGGGATCCCAGATCCTGCAGTTCAAGACCCTTTGCTTCGGTCTGTCGACGGCCCCTCAAGTGTTCACGAGGGTCTTCGCGACAGTCTCAGTGTGGGCTCACGAACGAGGTATCCGTCTCATCAGATACCTGGACGACTGGTTGCTCCTTTCCAACTCAAAGGCCCCCTTGGAGGAGCAAGGGAGAAACCTCCTCCAGTTCTGCAGGAATCTGGGAATCGTAATCAATCTGGAAAAGTCGAACTTAACACCATCCAACAGAATGGGATACTTGGGGATGACGGATACCGTGCAGGGGAAGGTTTTCCCCTCGGAAGACAGGATACGGAACCTCAAGCACATCATTCAGCCGTTCCTGTCAGAATATTCCAGGAGGGCGAGAGACTGGCAGAGACTGATAGGTCACCTGGACTCATTGGAGAAACTGGTTCCCCAAGGGAGGATGAGGCTCAGACCCATTCAATGGAACCTCAAGAGCCTCTGGTCCCAGACAGACTCACAGAAGGCGTTAATTCCAGTCCTTCCAGATACGAGAGCCTCCCTAGAATGGTGGCACTGCCAGTCGAACTCCCTCAAGGGGATGCCCCTCGGGTCTAGTCCCCCCGAGTACCTCCTGTTCACAGACGCCTCCAACCAAGGGTGGGGGGCCCACCTTCTGGAAGAGACAGCAAGCGGTACCTGGTCGGAGAGCGAAAAGCGTCTACACATCAATGTCCTAGAACTAAGAGCAGTCCAGAAGGCATGTCTTCACTTTGCAAGTTGGCTAAAGGGAAACACCGTGGCGTTAATGTGCGACAACGCCATGGTAGTGGCCTACATAAAGAAGCAAGGGGGCATGAGATCAAAAGAACTGTGCGACCTCGCCATAAGCATCCTACATTTGGCAGACGAGCAGTAAGTGGTGCTGCTAGCAAGGTTCATCCCCGGGAAGAAAAACGTTCTGGTCGACGGCCTCAGCAGAATGGGTCAAATAGTGGGGAGAGAGTGGTCTCTACACCCAGAAGTAGCCAGACTCATCATTCAACGCTGGGGCTCCCCGGTGATGGACCTCTTTGCAACAAAGCTCAACGCCCAACTACCGGTCTATTGCTCCCCGGTCCCAAACCAAAAGGCAGCCCTAGAAGACGCCTTCCAGAACAAGTGGGACAACCTGGACGTGTACGCTTGTCCCCCCTTCACGTTGATAAGGCAGGTACTCAACAGAGTAAGGGCCTCCTGAAACCTAAGGATGACTTTGGTAGCGCCCTGGTGGCCGGAGAGAGAGTGGTTCGCGGACCTAAAAGACCTAGCGAGCCAACCGCCTTGGCCTCTGCCCGCCAGGTCAGACCTCCTGCACCAACCGCACTTCTTCAGGCTCCACGACAACCCTCTCTCTCTTCGCCTTCACGCCTGGAGACTATCGAGCGGCTCTTGAAGAAGGAGGGGTACTCCGCCACCACAGCTAAGAGAATGTCCCTATACCTGAGGAGATCCTCTACCGTGGTATACCAGGCGAAGTGAGCATTCTTCACGAAGTGGTGCTCGGAGAAACACATTAGACCTCTTAAAGCTTCGGTCCCGGACATAGCTGAGTTTCTGGTGTATCTTAGAGATAAAGTGGGAATGTCAATCCCAGCCATTAAAGGAGTTCGAACCGCCTTAGGCCAAGTCTTCCTCCGGAAAGGCATCGACCTGGGGACCTCGAGACACATAGCGATGCTGATTAGGAGTTTCGAGCAATCCTACCCCCCTCAAGCTAGGAGAGTGCCCAGGTGGGACCTAGCCAAGGTCTTAAAGATGCTAAGTCTTCCTCCCTTTGAACCCCTGAAAGATATCGGGGACAAAGACCTCACCCTCAAGACCGTCTTCTTGCTAGCCTTAGCTTCGGCTAAGAGAGTGGGCGAGATCCATGGTCTGTCTTACGACGTTTCGCACTCCCAAGGGTGGAAGGAAGTGTCCTTCAGGTTCGTGCCCTCCTTTGTGGCGAAGACTCAGAACCCAGCAGTCTGGGACCCGAGGTTTGTGGGTTTCTCAATTCCGGCCATTCCCAAGACGGGCATTACGGAAGACTTGAAGTTATGCCCAGTACGGACTCTCAGAAAATACCTGGAAAGGACAGCTCATCTCCGACCAGGTATCAAGAACTTCTTCGTTTCCACAGGTGTTAATAGGAAGCAAGTTTCCAAGAACACCATTTCCTTCTGGCTGAGACAAGTCATCGCTAGAACCTATGAAGAGGATAAAATGGCAGTGCCAGGCACTCCCCGCCCCCATGACATCAGGGGTCTGAGCACCTCCTTGGCCTTTGAGAGAAACATGGCGGTGGGGCAGATCCTGCAGGCAGGCACTTGGTCGCACCAGTCGACCTTTACTGCCCACTACCTCAAGGATTATTCAAGAAAATCCTTGGACGGGTTCTCCATTGGGACAGTCATTGCCGCCCTCCAAGCTGTGTAGCGGTAGGCCAGAGGCTGTCCCCAACGACGAACAAATTCTTCGCGACTACATCAGGAGAAAATCGTCAGAAGAAGTTTTAAGAGGTGAGTCTTAGATAATAGCGTAAGGTTCCGCAGTTATCCTTGCTCCGTACTCTGATAGGCCCCCGCATTCCATAGCCCTCTAGGCACTATGTGCTTAGTCAAGTGTCAGAATAGCACTCCCGCCTCCTAAAGTATAAGTCTCCAAAGAAAGTAGTTCTCGGTAAGTATTTTGTGTTGGAACAAATCAAAAATTTTGAATAATTTTTATTTTTCCTAACATACTTACCGAGAACTACTTTCGGGTAATGGCCCTCCCTTCCGTCCCCGAGTGCCATCCTTCCATTGCCAATTTGGGCTAAGAGACGAACTTAATGAGGACGCTGACCCAGAGAAGCAGTGACCTGCCCTAATCCTGCCCTCAGGGCGCATTCCTTGGCGGCGGGGGTAAGCCTATGTAGAGCGGAGTAAGGGGGGGTAACGGCGGGAAAAACCTTGGTCGAGATAGAGGAATCACAAGTGACTCCAAAGAAAGTAGTTCTCGGTAAGTATGTTAGGAAAAATAAAAATTATTTAAAATTTTTGATTTATTTATAGGTTTTGTAAATTGTTGGTGTTATGTTCTCTGATCTTAATCACAGATTTGTTAGAGACCAGTTTCAAAGAATTTTTGGGATTTTGTGTGAACTTTGACTTCTTTTCTGATGTTCTGTAGGGTAGTTTTCTTGAACCTGATGTTATTACTGTACTAGCTTTGTAATTGCTAATAGACATGGAAGACTTCAGAGACTTCATTTGCCAACTTTTTACCTAGCTCCATTCTAGGAGTTTCTGTGTTTAGGTAAAACTACTTGAAGTTTTTCATTAAAAAATCTCATGTTCATTTAATGTTTTGAATCTGAAAATATCATATTCATGAATAGAGACCTCTGGAGAGATTGTATGAAAATAAAGGAAGGAGTTAAGTTCAAAATGTTGAAAATAGATTATGGTTTATCATGAGATAACAGGAAAGGGAGTAATTATTATTAGATGGCGACTTTAGAATACATATGGGGCTAATTGCTACATTTGCATGTTTAGTCAAAAGGGCACAAGGTTGTTCAGGTAATAATGATGAGAAGATATGTATTTTTAGTATAGAAACAGTTATTGTGGAGCCAACTGTATTTCACACACCAGCAATAGTATCTAATTCTGGGGCTATTAGTTTATTGAATGTAAGTGGCAAAGAGAAAGAGATTGAAAGCGTTCGAGTTGAAGTATCTGGGGGAGTATGACTAGCGTATCTCAATTGGATAGGGTTAGGATTGAAGTAGTGAGGGTGAGAATGAGTGTGAGGAATGAATTAGCATCTAGCGTGGCTATAAGTGTGTTGAGATGGTTTTGCCATATGAATAATATGGATAATTGTCTGCTGAAGGTGATAAATGCAAGAGTTGATGGGAGAAGTGCAAGAAGAAGGCTAAGGTTTTGGTGGATGGATGGAGTGAAGGAAGACCTAGGGGACACAGGAATAGATGTGATAGTGACAAAGAGTGTGCTAGGAATAGAAATGAATGGCAAGCGATTGTAACAGTTCCGATAGGCTCTGGTGTTTAACCACTGAGGTAGTGGCATTATGGGAGTCAGCATATGAATTCTTCATTTGTGGTGGAAAACTCTGATAAGTCCCTTGTCAGGCAAAGAGGATCGATGTTTTTTTTTTTTTAATTTTTTTTCTTTTGTTTTTTGGTGTCGGCTACCTCACAAAATTGGGGGAAGTGCCATGATAGATAGATATTTTTTCTTTTAAAAATCACTAGCTCCATAAAAAATTAGATGTGGGTTATAAATGTTAATCTTTATATTAGTTTTAGTAATTGAGAGGATTTAGTTGACTATGTACTGTTCCTTTCCTTTTTGTATCAGGCTAGCAATTACTACATAACACCAAAAACTGTTTTATGTGATTAATGATTTAATGCCATTGAGATGATACATAATTGTTTTATGTGAAAATTGGCTATTTTATAACAGTAGTATTTCACTAAGAAATTACAATGGGGATCAAGGAAGCCCTTTGGGTCCTTATTCTTTGTTTTAATCATATCAAGGAATTGATATTATTGATATTAGACCTTTTGTGTAATATTGATTATTATTTTCAGGACCAAAACCTACTTCACAGCTAACTTCGAATTCAACTTCAACTAGTACAAATTCATCCAGTAAATCAACTACACCAGCTCTATCTCAAGAAACGCTGCAGGTGAGGAAGCCCGCTCTGTACCTGTTTAATTAAGGTTTTCATATTCTACCTTCTTTTTTTTTTCTTTTTCTTTTTTTTTTTCCTAATCAACCTTTGAAAACATTCAAGTTGAAGACAGATAGATGTTCCAGAGAAAAATACTCCTTGATTGGAGGTTTGTGTATTTGTTAGTGCACCTTATGATGTGTACTGTAGGCATTACTTATGGATCTTTTCAGTATTCCTTTGGCTCCTAGTTGCATTATATTCTAATTTATTTTTGATTCTGGTTCCTCTCTTCCATCATGCTGTCCAACTTCTAACTTTCACTTCCTAGTGTAACTGCAGTGTTTTCCCTCAGTTGAATTTGGGTGCTGAATGTCCTCAGAGAGCCAAGCACCAGGTTGTAAAGCCCCAATTCATAAATCCAATCCAACTTTTTAAAGTGAAATTAAAAAATAAATAACTGAATCTTATGCATAAAGGAATTATTATGTGCCTGGGATTTATAATCTTCAGGACCTTCACTCAAAAACATTCTTACATAAGGTTTCGTGTCTATTAATTCTCAAGGTAATCTGCAATAGCAGAAAATTATGCCATCCAGTTATCATTATCTCCCATCTTAGTATATACTACTGAACTACTAGCCATTTGTTTTGCTAGTGACCATTTATTGTACCCCCTTGTAATAATTAGTAACTAGGGAGTTTGTATGTGTTGTTAGAAGAAGCGAGTAGATAGGGTTAGGAACGAAGTAGTGAGGGTGAGAACGGGTGTAAAAAATGAGTTAGCAGTTAGAGTGGATATGAATGTGTTGAGGTGGTTTGGCCATGTTGAGGGAATGAAAAATGGCTGTCTGCTAAAGAAGGTAATGAATGCAAGAGTTGATGGGAAAAGTACAAGAGGAAGCAAGGTTTGGGTGGATGGATGAAGTAAAGGAAGCTCTGGGTGACAGGAGGGCAGATGTGAGAGAGGCAAGAGAGCATACTAGAAATAGGAATGAAGGGCGAGCGATTTTGACGCAGTTCCGGTAGGCCCTTCTGCTTCCTCCGGTGCCTTGGTTGACCGTGGAGGTAGCAGCAGTAGGGGATTTAGCGTTATGAAGCTTCATCTGTGGTGGATAATGTGGGAGGGTGGGCTAGCATTACCAGCCGAACTCGGTTGAGTGCCTTGTCAGGCTAGGAGGAGCATAGAGAGGAGAGGTCCCCTTTTCTGTTTCATTTGTTTGATGTCGGATACCCCCCAAAATTGGGGGAAGTGCCTTGGTATATGTATATATGTATATTGTCTAAATCTTTGTATGTATGTTTGAAATGGCTTTAGTAACTGATTGGTGTCTAAGATCCTGTTGTGTTAACTGTTTGTGTAGGTCAGATTCTCACTTGGATTTGTTCATCTATATTTTTTCCTAGAAAAAAAGGTTGCTAGTGGTCTAGATACAGGTGAGCCTACCCAGACATACCTTCAATTACGAGTTCTGACGCCCTTGTTTATTTTCATTTAAGTAGATTAGATGACAGTCATACATGCCCCATCAATTATTAAAACACAATATCTCACCTGAACATATGATCAACTTGGTGGTGCTTGGATATAGGAGGTGCATATATTTAGAATGGAGGTTGGTAAAGGAAATGCAGAAGAGTTTCAAAGTGTTTACAGAGCCATCAGCTTGTTTAATGGAACTTTTCACATAGAATGCACTGCATTACTAATATGACAAATTTGTTCCACCAATGGCCAGTTTCTTGATGATTGCCAGAATTTCAGGTTTACATCTATCCCTATAGATTGGATTTTTTTTTACACTTAGAAAAGACAAATTTTCAGATGCAAACTACTGTTAAATTTCATTAACTTTTTGTATATAAAGTGATGGAAGAGATAATTAAAAAGCTTTAGAAAAGATTGTCATTTTATTATGTGCGTAGTGTGTGTCGAGTCTTAATTTTTTAAGTCGTTTGCATCCAAGCAGCATCATGTGAAAGTATTATGTGACCTCAATAAGACATACGGCAGTTCTTGTAGGTTTAAGTTCTTAAAACATTTTGTGATTCATGATCTAAGTAGCAAGATGCCTTTGTTCAACCAGACATTTGTAATACAGAATTCTAATTTACACTTTGCAGTGATTCCTTCAGTTAACGAATGTGTCAATTAAATTGTAGTTGGTCTGTTCAAACAGTATGGAAGGAAATTTTAAATCTTTAGAATACTTTCTTACTTGTAGTAGGCTCAAGTAAGGTGGAGTTACATAAAGAATAAAAATTGTAAAGTCAACTTTTAAGATGTCTGATGAACTCATAATCAATTTCATGTTTCTAAGTCACTTGAATTATTTGCTGACAGTTTTCTATTTGTAGTTGTATGACAGTGACTTAAGGTTGAGTATTTGTTTTTTTATCTTTATATGACCATGACTAGGTCATTTTAGGTATTTGTTATTGTTTATCATTTATTTAGACACAATAATTTTTTCTAAAGAAGCTGGATATAGTTGTTATTAAAGGTATATTCTTTACTGAATGGAAGGAGATAGAGGGGATCTAATTAGTTAAAAAAAATTTAGCCTAAGGAGCCTGCCAATTTTGTAATGAATACTCCCAGTGTTATGCTAAACAGATTATTAAGAATAAATTTTATATCTGGAAAACCATCTAAATTTCATTGTTTAATGGATATTCAGAGACGAGATACTTAAGAATTCCTTCAGTTGATATTGTCAGTTGATTATGGGCCAGCATTGAAATTCAAATAAGAATTCATACAATAATGAGTATTTGATTAGCTTTTTTATTGTTTTAAGAAGTTTATATGGTTTATGTATGAAAATAACCATCTTTTTGTCAGGCAACAACAGAGCTGCTAAAAATGCTTGTACCGCCAACAGTAGTAAACAAAACTACAATGTGTAAGCCTTCTACATGTACAAAGGGAGTCTACTGTAAACCTCATCCATGGCACAGACAAACACAGACAGGTTGGTATAGTGTTGTTATTCCTGGTAATTTTTAAAGTAATTGGCATATTAATTTGTATTGGTCACCATGTGTTAAAGTTTGGATTAACATCTTTAATTCTTGCCATTTACGAAAGTTAATTTGATTATTTTTTTCTTTTATTGCCATTAAAAAAAAAAAGAATATGTAAACCTACTGTTCCTTGAAAGTGTTCTAATTTATCCATGTTTTCTCAGTTTTATTTACTATATAAAAGTTAATAGTTTTAAGAACTGCTTCGTCCCCCAAATATTCAAACACTAATTTTTCCTTCTTCATTTAGTAGTATTGTAATTAGTTTTCTTATGCTGTTATTTTTATGAAAAAATTTTGCTAGTCCTCTCAAAATTGTATTTTTCAGCTTAAAAGGAATGTAAGGTAGTTGAAAATATTAAGAAAGCTCAGTAGAAATTGAATACCAAATAACTAGAAGAATGAAGTTGCAAATTGTAATGATTTGTTCTGACAATTAACAAATAATTTTAAAGGTTACAGTTACCTGACATCAGAGGGTACATGCACGTCTAATGGTGCTACCCAATGGAGAAAGAGTTAAGATGTAACAAAGATAACATTAGATTTGTTCAGCTCTACTTAGAATTTTTTATTCCATTGAGTAAGAAATCTAAAAAATAATTTGTTCCAACACAAATACTTACCTCGAACTACTTTCTTAGGAGTTACCTGTAATCTCCTCTCAACCGACCAGAGTTTTGTGTAGTATACCCTACGTCCGTTTTCTATGGAGGACTAACCCAGGAGTAAGGAGAACATGCCCTTGGGGTAGACCTGAGCTAGGTCGGCGTTAGCTTGGGTCCCGTTAGTCAGTAAGTTCTCTGGTCGCGTCGTGATACCATCACGCCGCTCTCATTCTCTTACGACTCTTTGTGTCCCACGTGGTTACCGCGTGGTATCTCTGTGCTTATCCCTTGTGTTCTCGCGTGTTCACTGCCTTTCCTTGTGCTTCCCAAGTGTATTCCTTGATTATTCCCTTCGTTCCTGTGTCTTGTGGTTGTGTGCGATGGAGCAGATCCGCCGTTTTCCTGGGCCTAGAGCCGGAAAGTCGTGTGGAGCGTTCCTTTCCAAGCCCGAAGTAGACCCTCATTCACTTTGCTCTTCCTGTAGAGGCAGTGTGTGCTCGCCGTCGGATACGTGCGATGAATGTGTTAGCTGGAATGAGATCCAGTGGGTGCGTTATGGCACTAAAAAGAAGTCGTCGAAACGTTTGCCCAGGAAGTCTAGCATCTCTTCGCCGTTACCGTCGCCCAGTGGACGATCCGACGGGGCTTCTGTCTCGCCTTCTCCTACCCAGAGTAGGGGACGAGGTAAGTCCGTTACGGGGAAAGGGCCGAGGGCCCTTCCCCAGGAGTCTAATGTGTATGAAGTGGGGGTTGCTGGGACTTCTCAGGCTAGTGGGAGCCTGATAGTGCTGTGTCTGGGGGTTCTGGAGACTCTGCCCTTGTGCTTGGGGGGCACGTCTCCTCCTCCGACCCCTTGTGGAGTAGTAATGTTGTGCCTGTTTCATCGCCCGCTTCGTGGGCCTGTGGTTCGGGTACTTCAGCAGCTGCTGACGCCCAGGAAAAGTTGGACTCTACGGTAAGTGAGCCCTTCGAGTGGAGGCTCCCTAAAACGCCAGGTAGGTCCCCAATGCGGATGGAAGAGGGCTTGGATACCTGGTTCCCTAGTGTAGTGCGTCCAACCTCTTTTCCAGCTCCTCTGACGAAGGTTCCGGAGTCTTTCCTACAACCCTCGACCTCTGGAACGCAGCAGGTCGCGAAGCCCTCCGTAGCCCCCGCTCCCGCCCGTCGGTCGGGTTGTACAGTATCGTCGGGCTCTTCAAATGGTGGTTCTTCGATCTCTTGAGAAGGTGAAGCCAGGAGGAGGCGCCAGCGACGGAGGGAGCGGTCCAGGACCAGGTGTTCCCGCTCGAGATTCAGTAGAAAACGGTCCCGGTCTCCACAAAGGAAGGACAGGAAGAGTAGGTCCCCCGATGGTGATTGGGTCTTCGTTCCCCGTAGAAGTGATTTGCAGCGTTCCCCTGACCGGCGGTCCAGGGATTATTCGCCGCGAAGGCCATCTTCCAGCCGCAGATATGACCCTCGCAGGGAACAATGCGAGAAGTCCTCTTCAGGCAGGCGTAAGTCCGCGGAGCTCCCGGCTCACCCCGCCGAGCGGGGGCAGCCGTGCTTCCGTACGGGCAGCCGGGGCGAGTCAGCACAGCTGGCTCGGCCCTTGGACTTGAAGGAACGGTTCCCTCCGTCGGGTCAGCCCACGGGATCCGCGTCCTCGTCCTCCAGAGAGATTACACGGACGGTAGTCCTCGCCGGCAGGGCGATGCCTGTCCTGGCCCCCAACCCTGCTGCGGAGGTTCCCGTCGGGGCAGACCGCTACCACCGCAGGGGAGGGCCTGTTGATCCAGAGCCAAAGCGCCCGGTAGGAGTGCCCGGTGACCCGGCTCCTCGGGATCAGGCGGAAGGTACTGCTGACAGCAGAGAAGGTTCCCCGACCGAGGACTCGGCGTATCGGAAAGTAATAGGCCTGATACGAAGGCATCATCGGATTGAGGAACCGGTTCCAACCGATGAGGACTTCTGGAGGTCCAGCCGGTGTCGGTTGATGGAGGCACCCGTCCAGCAGAAAACCTCCCTGGACCTGCCTGTGGCCAGAGATCTAGTCCTGGGACGGGCTCACGTTGATAAAGTTGTGGCAGGCAATGCCGAAGCTCCCAAAACACAGAGCTCCTTGAAGTTGCTACAGGGACTCAGGTCCCAGAGTAGGTTCTATGTGCCAGAGGGACAGCGGCCGGGAGCCTGCAAAGTGGAGCCCTCCCTCGAAGTTCTGGGATAGGGTGCCCCGGAAGACAGAGCCTCCTCGGCCCCGATTTGCTTTTCGCAGTCGGAGGCAGCGATGATGGAGGAGATGTCGAAAGACTTGGTGCACGTCTCCTCTTGGTTGGACTGGTGGGCCTCCACGCTAGTAGGGGTACAAGCCACATATGACTTGACAGACCCGGAGCAACAGAACCTACTGAAGGAGCTTATCATCTCCGGGGGCAAGACTCTGAAGTTCCTTACATATCAGTCCCTTGCCCTTTCAGCGAACTGGGTTCTGCGCAATATGGATACTATCCTGGCAAAGCTTTCCCGGAAGATCCCGGACAGGGAGGCGAGGGCCATGAGGAGCCTTCCTGTGTGGGGTGACTCCTTGTTCCCCTTGAAACAGCTAGAGGAGATAATGGAGAAGGTAGCTAAACAGAAGGAAGTGAGCGCTCCCAGACCTCAACCAGTAAGGAGGCCCCCCTACAAGAGGTCAGTATCAGACGGGCCCTCTACTTCTCAGGCCCCTCCTAGCCTGACGAGGAGAGAAGCCCCTTCTTCCTCGTGGGCTTCAGCGCCACGCCTCCCTCCTCCCAGAAGTAGCCAGGCTCATCATTCAACGTTGGGGTTCCCCAGTGATGGACCTCTTTGCAACCAGGCTGAACGTACAACTCCCCGTGTTTTGTTCTCCTGTCCCAGACCCAAAGGCAGCCTTGGAGGATGCCTTTCAGCACAAATGGGACAACCTAGACGTGTACGCTTTTACCCCCTTCACGTTGATCAGGCAAGTGCTCAACAGAGTAAGGGCTGCCCGAAACTTAAGGATGACTTTGGTAGCGCCCTGGTGGCCGGAGAGAGAGTGGTTCGCAGATCTAAAAGACCTGGCAAGCCATCCTCCATGGCCACTCCCGGACAGGCCAGATCTTCTACAACAGCCACATTTTCTCAGGTTCCACGACAACCCACAGTCTCTATGCTTTCATGCCTGGAGACTATCGAGCGCCTCCTGAGGAAGGAAGGATATTCGTCAGGAACTGCTAAGAAGATGTCGCTTTATCTGAGAAGGTCGTCGGCAGCAGTCTACCAAGCGAAAAGGGCCTCTTTTACGAAGTGGTGCGCTTCAAGGGACATCAAGCCCCTCAAAGCCTCAGTCCCAGATATCGCAGACTTTCTAGTATATCTCAGAGACGAGGCAGGGATGTCAATCCCAGCTATAAAAGGAGTACGTGCAGCCTTGGGTCAAGTCTTCCTTCTGAAGGGCATCGACCTGGACTAGGGTTCTGAAGATGTTAAGTAGCCCCCCGTTCGAACCGATGAAAGATATTGTAGACAGGGATCTCACTCTCAAGACGGTCTTTTTGTTGGCCTTGGCCTCTGCAAAAAGAGTAGCAGAGATCCATGGGCTGTCTTACGACGTCCCTCATTCGAAGGGGTGGAGAGAAATCTCCCTCAAGTTCGTCCCTTCGTTCGTGGCAAAACCCAGAATCCAGCAGTCTGGGATCCTAAGTTCGAGGGGTTCTCACTGCCAGCCATTCCTAAGACTGGGAATCCAGAGGATTTGAGGTTGTGCCCTGTCCGTGCCGTTAGGAAGTACCTTGAGAGGACTGCACATCTCCGGCCGGGTATCAAGAGTCTTTTCGTCTCCACAGGTGTTACGAAGAAGCAGGTATCGAAGAATACCATATCCTTTTGGTTGAGACAAGTTATTGTCAGGGCCTATAAGGAGGAGGGACTGGCCCTGCCAGGTACTCCTAGGCCTCATGACATTAGAGGACTAAGCACTTCCTTAGCCTTTGAGAAGAACATGGCAGTGGGCCAGATCCTTCGGGCGGGCACCTGGTAGAACCAGTCGACCTTTACTGCCCATTGTCTCAAGGATTACTCAAGGAGGTCTTTGGACGGGTTTTCCATTGGGACAGTCATCTCCGCGCTCCAAGTGATTTAACGGTGAAGCCCCAGGCACAATTGTGGATAGCAAAACCAGGAGACAGGTTCGTTCCTTTTCACCCTAACCCCGTTTCCTATCCCTACTGGAGATAACCACACATGTGTAACCAATGAAGAACACGTCTCTGCAACTTTGTCACTGGACTCGGCATCAGAAAATTTTTTTTTTTTTTTCAAAGGGTGAGTACTTAGACACTAACGTGAGCTCTTTATGTAGTTTACCCTACCGTTCTTTTCCCAGTTTTTATAGAGCCTACTTCATATCTAGGTTACTTGTCGTCCGCTTAGCTGGGTCTTGAAGGTCAGGAAGACACTCCCACCTCCTAAAGTGTAAGTCTCCTAAGAAAGTAGTTCGAGGTAAGTATTTGTGTTGGAACAAATCAAAAATTTTAAGTAATTTTTATTTTTCCCAACATACTTACCGAGAACTACTTTTGGGTAATGGCCCTCCCTACCTTCCCGGAGTGCCTTTCTGCCCTTGCAGGGACTTTTTGCACCATCCGAGGAACTTACTGACTAACGGGACCCAAGCTAACGCCGACATAGCTCAGGTCTACCCTCAGGGCACGTTCTCCTTACTCCTGGGTTAGTCCTCCATAGAAAACGGACGTAGGGTATACTACACAAAACTCTGGTCGGTTGAGAGGAGATTACAGGTAACTCCTAAGAAAGTAGTTCTCGGTAAGTATGTTATGAAAAATAAAAATTACCTAAAAATTTTTATTTTCTTTGTTTTTAAAACCAGAAGTGTCATGGTAGGTGAGGAATATATTAGGAGACTTTCCTTTAGCTCTGGGGAGTGGAAAGTAATATGTATCAGTGTTTTTTCCTCCTTGTTTAGGCAGCTTTTTCATTTATGTATGACTGATCATGATTGAATTTCCGTGTATATGTATGTTTTTTTATTAATAGCAATAGAGCAACTGTGGATAAGTAAATTTGCTGATAAGAAAGGCGGGGTGCATGTGTGTGTGTGTATTTGGTATTAATGATTCTTGGTATTGAATAATCAGTCACTGATATTTGTGGTTTGGCTTAATTAGTTCAAATCACATATGCACCTTCTATAATGCATTATTTTTCAGACCTGGCTGGCATTGATAGCAACATGTCCGACAAAGAGTATCCTCCTATCTTGCCGGTGCCAATTCCTTGTTATGTACCTGCACCCATGTGCATGTATAATGTTCCGTGCCCGGTTCCAATCTTTGTTCCAATACCTCTTCCTGTTCCTGTGTTCTTGCCCACGTCGGCAAAAACCTCAAAGGACGTTTTGGCACTCATGAAGGTAGGTTGACTTTGGATTACATATGGCATGAAGATTGCTCTGCTTTAGTATTTTTCCAGCATGAATCACAAACTTCTTTTGTGGTTGTGCTTCCTATATGCATGTCAATATCATAAGCAAAATTCCGGTAACAAATCTTTGAAGATGTATAAAGGTGCAATATGCATCAGTATTTCACCACCACCGAATAACCCTAATACGGATATGTTAATATTTTTAAAGTGGAATTATTCCTAATAGCTATAATTTTAAAGTTACATTAAAGTTGATTTTCATTTCTGTTCTCAAGAAAATTCAAGATGAGATACCAACCGACCCCATTCAGGCTGAGATGTTACTTCTAGCCCGCCAGACTATTGAACAAGAGCAGGAGGAAGCTGGTTCCGAACCAGTAGAAGAGCCGGCAGAAGAACCCTCAAGTCCTGTTGATAACTTCACTACATGTAAGTGTTCATATGATTTAATAGGAAAGATTACTTGAATGTGATTGATAATGTTGAAATGGTGAGAATAATCAGATTCAAGCATTTTGTGAGCATAGGAAAAAAACTTACTTTATGTAATAGATTAATCATAGGTCACTTCAGGGAGTTATTTGTATTTTATTAAAGTTTTTTAATTTGTAACAGATTTACCGTATGAAAATATTTGCCATGGATATTGTTTAACATTGTCTATATATAGATTCAGGTGATGATGAGGCTGGTAACGATGAAACTGCTAACGATGAGTTGAACTCGGCTGATGAAGCTTGTCTCAATACAATGGAAGAAGATTTGCCAAGATATCCTCTTCGAGGTGGGTGTCTTCTGTTTTACATGAAAAATTTCTTTAGATATCAGGTATCTGTATTGTAGATTGCCATGTGAATTGTCTTGTTGTAATCCTCAGTAATTCCACATTTTTATTTTATTAACATCACCATTTGAGTGTCAACCCCTAAACAAATTTGGCACTCAATGCCAAGGTACTTTTTAGGACATTTTATTTGATTCATCTTAGTAGGAATAGTAATAGAGGTAAGACTTTACAGGCTTTTCTGTGATATAGACGAATAAATTTCCTTTTTATTCATAAACTTCTCTACTGTATTAATAAAATTGTCATGGATGTAGATTATAAAGAAACTCAATGTAAAATGTCTATAATGGTATCAAAGGAAGTATAAATAAACAAATGTAGAATGTTTATAGTGTGCTCAAAAGGAACATTATTTTTGCTTTTGCTTTTGGGGATGTGTAGAATTTCTTTGCTTTGCCCATGAAAGATGTTTTGTTTCATCAGTATATGTATATTAACCTACCTCCAATGCCATTTTAGTGTAATTGTAGTAGTTCAATAGATTTTAAGGCGTTCCTCCCGTCTAGCCTCTTGTCACAAAAGGGTAATAGTAGAGCAAACTACTTTTATCTAAGCCTGAATATCACTACTGACATTTATGTAGAAACCCACGACAATTTTCAAATATAGAACTTGCTTGAAATAATTCATCAGGTAGTTTTACATATTGTTATCCCATATCTGTTAGAGCAATATCATGTATTATTTAAAAGTATTTGAAATAGTGGGTACCTATTGTAACTGTTTAGTGGACCCTCCCAATGGAAGCTGGGAACCCATAGCCAAAACACTACAACTGGAAGGAAGAGACCTCATTAGAACCTAACTTGGAAGCTGATAACCTGAAGGTCCAGCCAAGGCCGAACAGAAGTCCTTCTTGGACCCTCCACTGGGAGCTGATAACCCAAAAGCCAGCAATGGCCGAATCTAAAGAAATGGAAGGAAGATCCTCCATGGGAGCGTAAAGAAAGCATTAAGGCATGTCAATAGTACCTAGACAAGCCGCATCTTGAGTCGGCTGACCGCAGAGGCAGCAGACCAATGCTTCTATTATTGTAGCTATGAGTGAAGTGTTCATGGGAGATGCAATCATTCCTAATCCAGGCAGACCCGTAACTGGCATACTGAGTGAAAGCATGACTTGGATCCAAGCTAGGTAGTGAAGTGTCCACTATGACCCCATTCTGAAACCCCTAACTGCTGAAATTGTATATTAAGGTTAGATCTCTCAGATCCTTTTTGGGGTAAATGTTCAGTAGACCCTGCAATCTTAGGAAAACCTTTCTCTCACATTAAAAGGAGGAAAATGGCTTTGGCTCTTGGGACTTCCTCCTCATGAGCTGAATTACAAGCAGAATTGATCCACTGCAAAGAAATAGGAAATTTTTTTCAGGGTCTCAAGCTGTGCCCCCAATTAGCAGAACAACCACAGTGCACCCAACAATGCTTGTGACACCAATTCGGGTTAGCTGGGTTATAACAGCCAACCTAGATGCATCTTGGTTTAATGTCAATAATTTGTAATCAAAACGATGTAAATGAAAACACCCCCATTATAAAACATACGTCAGAAAGAAGTAATATATCTTCCATCTCCCTCCTATATAATGACCACCAAACTAAAAGATTGAGGCTCACAATGTAGGAACCCATTTTTGAAAAATATTTACTTTAGTAAGATAGGTTACGATCCATCCTATTCCTTACATATAACCTCATGGATTACCAACCCAAAGGTTACAGGAACAAAATACTATAAGGTAGCCTACCAAGTTTTAAAATAGGAAGAGCTTTGATTAAAACTTATGATTCTATCAAACCTCTCTTCTCTCCCTCCAATACCCATATCAGAAGAATATTGAAGAACTACATAGAAGGAATGTATGAGCAGCCAACCCTCTCATCTCATGGGCATGCACCAAATTGGAGGGGCCAGGAATAACCTCTCCACCATACTTGTTATTCAAATACATTCATGTATTGAGAAAACTGTCCAATTAATAGGTGATCTCTTTGATAATCGACTACATGATTATCTAGGTTATAAAACTGCTGTAATACAGCTGATTCTGCTTCTAGCCTAACCTCACCAAGATTAGAACTAACATGCTATAATTAGAACGCCTGGTGCAGGATTCAACTAACGTTAAGCTAGTAAACTAAATGCAGTTACAGTTAAATGTAATAATATTCACCATGTAACCTGCTGGACAACCTCCATTAAGGTTACACTAGCCTTACCATAATTATAGATACGGCAAGGTTAACCTTTCATGGTATTTCATAATATGACACACTTGGTAGGGTAATTACCAAAGACCCAACCTTATATAGAAAGACATGCATGAAAACTAACAACACCGATCAACCCGGTGACCAATCAAATAACAAGCCCACAATTTCTCAACTGCCAACACTTTACTAAAGCATGTTTATATAAATTAATTACCTAAAAGAAGAAAAAAAATTATATCAGAAACTTGGCTTTAAGGCTGTTCTTAATGGCACAATATGAGACTTAAGACGTGTCATTATGTAGTAGGTGACAAATAGTGAGTGGTGGTTGAGGGTTATTTTCTATGACGCTGAGCATGAAGTCACACAGCAAAGGAATTTCTGCTACTGAGATGAAATGGCGATTTCAAATTTCAACTACTGAGGTGTGGCGAATTCAGATGAGCCTAAATTTGTGTCTGTCCCTTACACTTAGAGTCCGTGTTTTGCACGTTGCTAAACTTACCCAAGAATAGGGGAGAAAATATTTCTTTGGTATTCATGTCGTGTTTGATTCCCTGTTCTAGCCTTATATAGGAAAGTCCTTGGAGACCTCACAGCACTTTTAACCCCAAAAACGTGGTTTTTTTTTTACAGCTATTGAACCAAATGTTTTCCAATATTTTTCAAGCAATGGTACTTTTCTTTTCTACTAAGGATTGGTAGAATAAGTTGTATGTTACAATCCTACTTTTTAATCCTGTCAATGACTTGCATGCCTTTTTTATCTTATTATTGAGAACTAAAGGAATATTTGCTTGAAACAGTGGAAAGAAGTGTGTGTAATCTCCCCATCCTTGTAAACTATGGGTGGGGAATTTTGAGGAGCTTATATGTCTACCTGCTAAATCATCAGCAATCATTGCATGGCCCTCCCTGGTCATAGCTTGGGCATCAATTTTATACATTTTTTGGTCAGTCTCAACGACACCATCCTATTCTTCGCCTCTCCATCTCAAGAGCGGCCTGGAGAAAATAAAAACAGAAATTTCCCTGAAGTGAGCAGTAAATTTATATGAATTAAAATGATTAAATTCAGTGTGCTGAAGAGAGTTGTAACTATCCAGTGTCCTTATATGTTACATATATTTAATTAATGTTCCATTATAATTTTATTGAATAATCAGGTTAATGATTTTTCTGCTTGTGTTGTCAGATACAGAAATGACTTCAAACTATAGTGAAAATGAAACTGTTAATGAAAACAAAGGCAAGAGAAAAAAGAGAGGGAGAGGGAGACCGAGAAAAAGACTCCGGCATGATAGCGATGAATCTCAGTCCCTTTCGGAAGTTGAAGAAGCAGATGATCCAGAATTCTTCCCTGAACCGGAAACTGTACTGGAAGAAGAATTCCAAGGACCTTTCCTCAATGTAAGTATAAGTTTTGAAAAGTTTCGATCCTTGCCTAAGAGGTCAACTTTAGGTTTATCCAAAAAAGATCAAACCCCAACAGCTAACTTTGGTTATTTTTATTTGACAAAAAAAAAAAAAATAAAAAAAAAAAGAATAATTTCACACCACATGCAGTTGCTCATTTTTTAATATCGATATATTAATAGTATGTTAGGCCATCCAATTATATATAGTTACCGAATTTTTCTCTGGGTCTGACTATTTCAAGCATTACATGGCAATATTTATTTCAAGATCTCTAGGAAATGTACAAAACTGTGTGCTAATCACCAATATGCATAATTTTATATTTCATTGAATCAAAATTCATTGCATGAGGAAATGTTCTCATCACAGTTGTACGGTATCCCCAGTTGGCCTCCAATTTTTTTTGTAGAGAAAATCCTTTATGTATTCTATAAGTATCGAACAAGAGAAAAATTAAATTACATGCACATATACTAAGTACTTGTGTATACCAGTAAAGGAAAAGTAAGAGTGAAAAGATCTTATTAGATGAAAAAATTATCACATTCGACATGGGACTCTATGGCAGTAAATCCTTAAGTTATTGTATAAGGCAACCAATGATTGGTTTTGAAGTTAGGTATATAAATCTATTACAAACTAAGCATTGTCAGGTTCTAATCAATCCCACCCCCACAAAAATAAACTTTTCACAAAAATTTTCAGCCTTATTTGGGCCTTTTTAGTTGTTCTAATTACAAAAACTATTAGTGCTTAGAATTAAAAAAAAAAAAAAACAGTTGATGTATCACTGAGTGAATATCCTTTCTATTGATATATAGTTCTGTATACTGTACTTTAAAAATACTAACGACAGAACCCAATACTCGGACACGAGTGGGCGCCGACGACGACGACTGTACTTTAAAAATACTTGTGTAAATGTGTAAACAGAGGATGCAATTTTAGAAATGTTGAGTGGTGTTAGAAGAGGTAGGGGATGTATGGATCAGAATTTTACCGTTAGGCAGATATGCGAGGAATAGTTAGGAAAAAGTAAGGTGTATGTTGCATATATGGATCTGGAGAAAGCTTATATTAGAGTTGTTAGGGAAGCGATGTGGAATATGAGCAGTGAAGACTTTATACATGGGCAGTAAAGCGTGTGTTAGGATAGGGAATTAAGTGAGTGGTTTCCAGTGAGAGTGGGACTGAGACAGGGATGTGTGATGTTGCTGTGGTTGTTCAATTTGTTGTTGATGGGTTTATGATAGAGGCGAATGCTCGAGTGTTTGGTTGAAGATTGAAACTGGTTGAGAGTGATCAGGAGTGGGAGGTGAATAATTTTTGTTTGCAGGTAATAGGGTATTGATTGCAGACTCAGAGACGTGGGGTCGATTAGTGACAGAATTTGGAAGGGTGTGTGAGAGAAAGAAGTCGAGTTAATGTGGGTAAGAGTAAAGTTACAAGATGCACGAGAAAGGAGAATGGTGCTAGGGTGAATGTCATGTTGAATGTAGAGTTACTTGAAGTAGATCAGTTTAAGTACTGTACTTGCGGTCTATTGTTGCTGCAAATGGTGGAGTGGAAGGAGATGTATGTCAGAGAGTGAATGAAAGCTGTAAAGTGATAGGGAGGGTGAAGGAAGTGTAAAGAATAGAGGATTAGGAATGAATGTAAAGTGAGTTCTGTATGAGAAAGTGTTTGGACCAACTGTGATATTTGAATTGGAGTAGTGGGGAATGCAAGTGACAGACAAAAATTGAATGAGTTCGAGATGAAGTGTCTGAGGAATATGGCTGGTGTATCTCGATTTGATAGTTAGAATCAAAGTAGTGAGGGTGAGAACGAGTGTAAGAAATAAAATAACTGCTCGAGTGCATATGAATGTGTTGTGGTTTGGCCATGTAGAGAGAATGGAAAATGGCCATTTTTTTGAAGAAGGTGATAAATGCTAGAGTTGATAGGAGAAGTACGAGAGGAAGGGAAAAGTTTTGTGGATGGATGGAGTGAAGAAATCTGTGGGTGATAGGAGGATAGATGTAAGAGAGTCAAAAGAGCTTGCTAGAAATTGGAATGAATAGCGAACAATTGTGACTCAGTTCCGATAAGGCCTGCTGCTTCCTGCGGTTGCTTTGATGACCGCTGAGGTAGCAGCAGTAGGGGATTCGGCATATGAAGCTTCATTTGTGGTGGATAACGGGAGAGGGTGGGATGTGGCACCTTAGCAGTAACAACCAAACTTGGCTGAATCTCTCGTCTAGCTGGGAGTAGCTAAGAGAAGAAAACTTTTTTTTTTTTTATGTTGGCTACCCCCCCCAAAAAAAAAAAATTGGAGGAATCCTTGGTAGATAGGTAGATGTGTAAATAATAAAAGAAAAGAAGTCACTGGGCAAAGATTATGTCATATGAGGTTTAAGGGAGAAAAAATACCCAGTTGTAGAAAGTTTTATGAGATTCACAGGGTATTGAAAGTTTTTTTTTTTTTTTCTCAAGTCAGTCTTACTGGATTCAAATTGGTTATATCAGAATCCTTGGGTATACTGTGAAGTAAATAAAGGAATTATAAACCAGCAAAATAGTTTTTCAGAGTGATATTTTCATAGATAGTCATTCACCACCTTTTTCCATCAAGAGCCCAGCTATCTCACTGAGGCCTTAAGTAACTAAATGACAACTAAATAAAACTATAAACCTAACCATTTGGATATTCTAATAGAATGAGACCAAATGGGTTGGATAGATCTTTTAAAGGAGCTCAAGTTTTTTTTTCTTAGTTAAAGCAGTGTGTTAATAAAGTGAATGTTTGTTTGTTGATTGCAGAAAATGTATGGCTTAACTGCCTGGAAAAGCTGGGTTACCAAAAAGAATGCCGAATTAGCTGGTGTGTCATCATCTAGGTCCATGAAACTCATCTCGGAGGATTTGCTCACCATGAATTGCGATGAGTTGAATTATGCCCTTTGTCTTTTCTTGAAAGATTTAAGAAAACCTAATGGTGAGGCGTATCAGCCGGATACAATTTTGTACTTATTGCTAGGTGAGTATATAATGTCATCTTACTGTCTAAGGTCTAATTTACTTATAATCTTTTTTTTTTTAAAGGTACATTCCTCTTGTTGAAGGAGTGTGTAAACATATTCCAAATATAGACTCATTCTACTGCAATTATTATTTATAATGATAATAAGAAAGCTACCTTTTTATGCTTGCTCACAACCCCATTTATCATGCTTCTTTTAGAGTTGTGATGAAGACAAAGCCTCCCTCATGACTCAGCATGTGAATGCTTTATGGGTGGTTGTTTGTGATGCAAGGAAGGACTTTCTTGTACTAAGAAGGATAATCTCTCTGCCTTCAATTAGCAGACTTTTTTCTTCCCCTCTACTGAATGCCAAATAATATACCATTGGCAACTTTTGTAAAGAGGATAGTCAGCATTTTTGTGTTGAATTTTGATTTTCATGGAGGGTGGAGTTGGATCACTTTCTTCACCTGTAGAATTGGAACACCTGAGTACAGTTGAATGGAAAGACACTTTCATGCCGAACCTTGTCCACCATACTTGGTCTGTTCTTGATAGACTAGTGACTATTAATCTGAGGGAAAGGCTTATATTAAAGTGGTAATTTTAGGGTAGCTATTTTTTCTGTTATTATTGCTGGCCATCATAGGGTATGGGAATTCCGTCTTAAAAGGATCTAGATCTTTATACTTATCGTGATTATAAACTTACAGCAAACTGATTAAATTGAACTTACAAAGAAATTGATAAACATTTTATTAAACTGATTAAAGGCTTGAATATTTACCCCTGAACCATTTAAAGAAATTTAAAAGCATAGATTAGAGAAATTATATCAAATCCTGCTCCCACTCAGTTTACAAGCCTAGTTGGACCTAACTGGTAAAGATTCTTGATCCTGAACACAGACACAAGAAGTGCTCTTGGGTGCAGCAGCTCAAGCTCCCTCCCTCCTCAGTAAAACTGTGGGCTTGTGGCATAACAAATCCAAAAAGAAATTATTTTAATGAAACTGAAATTCATGTGCTATTCATTCTTTGAATGAGAAGCTGTCCACAAATAAAAAGAAATTGAAAAGACCTAGGTTAAACCCCTGGTAGAATTAACGCCTTTCCCGAGCCGACTCATCTTGGTTTCTTATTCTTTTCTTCAGCCAAGCCTTGGTTGGCTGTATTTATTCCTATTTGTATAAAATCCTTTCGTCCATTAAAATAGGGAATGTCTTCAGCTAAGCTATAAAAGCTGTTGAATTTATTAACGAAGTAGTTAATGACAAAGTACATGTGGGCAAGTAGCCCCACCCACTTGCCTGTTAAAGACTTCCATTTTGTCTTCAGCTGCAACGTTTATAGACGTACTGTTGGGTCTCATCCAAATTTGTAGTAGCATATTAGAAACACCCCTTCCTGGGAATGTATTGTCAAGGGAGTTAAGAGACCTGTTCAAGTTCTGTAGTTTCTTGAAGATTTTGCAACCTGACCATCTTTGTTAATGAGGTATTATTATTATTATTATTATTATTATTATTATTATTATTATAAGCTAAGCTACAACCCTAGTTGGAAAAGCAGGATGCTATAAACCCAGGGACTCCAACAGGGAAAAATAGCACTAGGAGGAAAGGAAACAAAGAAATAAACTACAAGAGAAGTAATGAACAATCAAAATAGAATATTTTAAGAGCAGTAACAACATTAAATTAGATCTTTCATATATAAACTTATTAAAGATAAAAAAAAAAATAAAAAAACAAGAGGAAGAGAAATAAGAATAGTGTACCCTCAAGCATGAAAACTCTAACCCATGACAGTGGCAGATCATGGCATTGAGGCTATAGCACTCCCCAAGACTAGAGAACAATGGTTAGAGCTGCTTATCATAGCTAAAGAGTCTCTTCTACTCTTGCCAAGAGCAAAGTAACCACTGAACAATTACATTGCTTTGGTTAACCCTAAGAAAAGAAGAATTGTTTTGTCATCTCAGTGTTGTAAGGTGTATGAGGATAGAGGAGAAGGTCGAAAGAACAAGCCGGACTATTCGGTAACAAGAGAGAGGGATCCAATGTTGCACTGTCTGGCCAGTCAAAGGACTGAATAACTCTTGCGGGAGTATCTCCTCAGTTGGCTGGTGGCCTGGCCAGCCTACCACCTATAGGGGAACCTATAGGTCTACCTGCAAAGTCATCAATAGTCATTCCTCGGCTCTCCCTGATACTAGCTTAGAGAAGGGCCGCGGTGCTGATAATATACGGTCAGTCTTTAGAGCTTTGTCCTTTACCTAGGGTATATGTCCCTTGCTTCTGTTCGTGAGCAACCTGTAAACCTTCAGTTTAAATTGCTCTTTCTGCTTGTATAATAATGGAATGGAGCAGGAATGCAAGTGTATATTGGACTCCTTCGTTTTTTATTACACAGCGATAGAACCAGTCACTACTTAGGGCATGATTATTATAATTATCACCTTTGTTGCAACATGTTAATTGTGGCCTCCCGTAGGCTGGTGGTTGGGTTTAGGATTGATAGTCTTCCCTGGTTGTATTCTTGGCTAGACCAGGAATTGCCGCAGAGACACTTAGCACTTAGCACTCTTTCAGGTTTGCTATATGCTGAGGCTTCTGCTTATGCACCCCTGGGTTAGACCCGGGTTGTATGCTTCACGATCTACATTGGAAAGTTTTTCAGGTTTCGTGGGGTGAGGTGATCACTGCACAAAAACATGTGATGAAAGTTCTTCCTTGCATACCTGGGTTGGAGGGACTGGAGCCCATGGCTCCCTCCCTCTGTGCTTGTAACCTCAGACCTTCTGTCTGTATTGAAATTCCATGTGACAGTGCTGTGATTCCTATTACAATAAGTGTGGTTTGTCCCTTGATAGGAGCTTTGTGGTTAATGGTTGCGCAGACCTCGATTTTTCTGCTTGCAGATAGGTTGAGGTCTTCTCCATTCTCCGATTGCAGTACTTTGGTCCCCCTTCTTGAGAAACCACTTGAGTAAATTGCGCGCAGCTAACAGCCATGAGTTCCATGCTACCATCCTGCACAAATAAATATAGGGAAGAATACAAGTTAATCCTGTCCTTACATTGGTCAGTGCCGGAGATCGTTTCCCCACTGTTCTCGGCTGTCATGGTCCGTCATCAGCACCCAGTTACATTGTCTGTCGTTTGGTCAGAACACCCGTATTAGTGGAAGGGGGATGTGGTTGAATCTCCAGAGCAGTCTGTCCCATTAGATGTTTTTGCACTCACTAGTGGGTGAGGCAACCTTAGCTCCACCTTCAGGGAAAACTTCGGTCATTGATGAGCACTTTGGTTTTGCTCTAAGGGCAAGATTGTTTTTTGAGCTTCCCTGGTCAGATCTGGAAAGTTTGGCCCAGGATAGAGTTGACAATCAGATCTGTGATTCTAGAAGCTGTCTATCAACAAGATCTTTGTTGCCACTTTCCACTTGAGGCAGATAAGGTTCTATATGCCTGAGAAGGCTGCGTCAACACTTGTTTATGTTAACATGTCCGTGTGCACAGTAACAGGGGACTCTTTGAACAAACTCAAATAAAAATGTTAACATGTCCGTGTGCACAGTAACAGGGGACTCTTTGAACAAACTCAAATAAAAAAGCACAGCCTTCTCAGTCTTTTAGGGTAGGGACATCCATGGAATTGTCTGCTTTAGCCTCCATCTAAGCTGTTTCTTGCTTGATGGCAAGTGGTCGGGCAGGATGATGTCCTCCACAAAGTCACTCTGGTTGTCAATCCTGGCATCTTTGAATAAGTATAGTACAAGAGTCTCGAGCTGTCTGGCTCACCAGTCAGCAAACCAGTGACCCAAGTGGGTTTTGAAGAGGAGGGATACCTTGGTTTACCAATTCTCAAAACGAGTTGGTTAAGAAGGAGCTGTGATGATCCATAACACTTTGGTGTAGGCGGTTACGTCTCTCCTTCCTAAGAGTCGCATGCCATTACCAGGAGAGTTTTAGTTAAACTAATTACATTGATAGTAACTAGCAGCACAATGTCATCTAATTATAATGGATTGTCTGGGAATTTGCACTTATATATGAATATATCAAATTAAAAGTAATGGGATTTTACTGAAAACATTAATTTTATTTGAAATATGTTTGAATTCTATGATATTGAATATGGATTAAAGCCAGGTAATACTAACTGAAATTTTGAAATTGGCAGGTATCCAACAACATTTATTTGAAAGTGCCAGAACTGATTGTATATTCATGGATTTTGGTTTTGAGAAGTTTACCAACAGCTTAGATGAAATTACAAGAACATTTTGGGTAACTCCAACTTTACCTGGTGAGTTGCTTATGAGGTAGATATATGTAAGTAGCAGACCTACTCTAAAAGTATGTGGTCTGAGCACCTATTTTTACATCGACTTTCTTAATTAGGCATCTCACTACTCTCTTTTGTGCATTTTCAACCTGAACTCTCAACAGATGTAGATTTTCAATACCCCCTCTCTTCATGATACCTATCTATGTTTTTTTTTTGTGCAACTACTTCATGTATGAAGCCTTTTTAGATTGCTTTCCTATCCATTCTTCCTTCTTGTACCAATCATGTCTTTGTGATCTTAATCTTTTTTCCTGTCACTGTTTATTGCACCTTACAATTATTCTATATGTTTCTTCTGTCTTTTCGACACAAGTTCTTACATTCACTAGTTACACATTTTGAAACCTGTATTCTCATTGCCAGAGCTCATGTACCCATTGCATAGAATAGTACAGATCATAAGAACTCGCTCTTTAGCTATGTTTTTCCCTGTGATCATAATCATAAGCTGTAGTCACTCATCTTGTAGCATAGTCTCCAATTCCTACTTCCTAATTCCACAGTTTTGTTTTAGAGATAGGTCTGTAATAGTTCTTCTTTTGCATTTGAATAAAATTTTCCCTTTAACCTTATTTTTATTTTTTGAGCCTGACATATATGAAGGTCACCTTATTGGCATATGCATATTAAAACTTTTTTAATGGTTGAATTTTGTAAAGTTTCTGTTGTATTAAAGTCAAATGGCTAGAGATTCAAGTATTTATTCTTTAGGTAATTTATTCCAGGATATTTGTACCATTTCTGTTTTACCAAATGTTTTTATATCTTAACAGGTGTATCGCCAATGATTTCACTAGGAGTAACAAGAATTACCGAAGCTATGTTATGGGAGTGTCGACAGCTTGGAGCTCACACACCTCAAGTTCTATTGAATACGTTATTTTATTTTAATACAAAAGTCTTCAGACTCAGGGTGAGTTAAACTGCTGTTGTTTTTTTTCAGGCCAGTTGTGTTCATACTTTTTTCTGTTCATCTGTATTTTACATCACCAGCCTTGCATAATAAGAGATATTCAAGTTATATTTTTTGTTTGCTCTTAAAATTTTTTCCTTTATCTTTTTCCTAGACTGTCGACGAACACTTAGCTATGTCATTTGTACAAATAGTCAAGCAGTGGAGGCGATCCAGTATGGGTCGTGATGGCTCTGGAACACGTACCACCCTATTGAAATATTACCCTAAAAAGTCATCAGCGGATGGTTAGTATTTTAGAAGCAGTTGTTTTTGTCAATTGTAGAATGATGCAAATTTTGATTAGTTTTAACTGTTTTATACTAACTGAATTTATGTGATGGTAAAATGCTTCAGAAATGTATTATTTGGGGCAATTGCTGGCAAACTTTTCAGGACAAGGGCTGCATTAATAGCCATGAAATGTCAGCACTAGGTTCCTGGTAGAAACACTCTATCACTGCATTTGTTTTTGTCTGACATGGACGTGTTCTTAGTCTAATGTAAGTGGAACTAAAAAATGGGAATAATATGGCAGAAAATTTTCTTAAACATATAAAGCCGTGGAGAGAGTGACTTGTAAAACTACTAGTATTAGAGACTCAAAAATTTCTTTCTGTGAATGATCAGACTGAATGGCTGTCAGTCTAAGCTGTAATTCATCAGCTGCTGCATCAAGGTCAATCTAGAAAAGAGTATATAATAAGTTGAATTATTTAGGCTCAATTTGTCTGAAGTCCTCATTATCATATGAATGAGCAGAAGGTATGTAATCATCAAAAATGAGGCGTAGATTTCTATAACACTGACAAGGTTAGCCTTGGTCAAAGCACAAACATATTGAGTTTCACTAAACTTTTTGATTTTTGCTAATTTGCTAGAGAGCCAAATGTGGGTCAGCCTGCTTGTTGAAGTTTGCTCAACCCCTATTTCATGTTTATGAGAGTGTCGAGTGATATCACTTTGTAACATTTTTAGACTTCATTAAGTTGTCTAGAAGATTTATGACAGCAAGGCGGAAATAAAAAAAAAAAAAACATGCTTCTACAAGCTGAAGGGATATAGCAAGTAATTTTTGGTGCTGATATCCTTTGTTCTGTCCTAGACACACTAATTGCTGCTATCACTTGGGTTTGCTCAGAGTTTAGTGGAAGTGTTCAAATTTTTAGAATTGTTCCAATGCCATAATGCTTTTTAAATGTAAGTTCTTTAATGGGCGACAATAGACTGGTCATGCAACAAAATGGAAAATTTGATTTGAATCGAAGGTCTTAAGTATATAAAATTTTGGAAACTACAGTAGTAGTATTGGATAAGAAAATGCCAATCAAGCCTAAAGTCAAGATCTATAGTGCAGTAATAAGACCAGGGTTAATGTAGGATATGAAACATGGGTTGTAAGACAAAAGGAGGAGGCAAAACTTAGGGAACAGAGCTGACAATATTGAGGTGGATTATGGGAATATCACTGCTTAAAAGATGGAAAAATGATGAAATGAGAAGAATTGCAGACATATTAAAGATTGGAGATGGATGGTGTGGAGGGAGTGAGGGGGCTTTGGGAGGAACATGTTATTAGTTCGGGGAGATCATGAGGGAGGTAGAGAATTAATGACGAGATAAGATGAAGGATGGTATGGAGAGAAGAGGTTTGATGGAAGAGGATGTTTTTGAATGAAGGCGTTGAAGGGGCACATTGAGTAGCTGACCCTTCAGTGTAGGGCTAGATGGTGGAAAAGAAGAAAGAAACTACAGACATGCAGTCTAACAGGAGAGGAAGTGTATATATCAGTTATCAGGTGGGAAATAAAACTTTTGACTCTTCGCCATCTGTCTAATCATATGTTGCATTGACCTTATTTCTGTGGGTGCAAGCTGCCAAGGTACTTCTAAGTGTTTTGGCACTTATATAAGCTCTTTCATGAAATTTACTGCGGTTCTAAATCTTTGTTCCCACAAACAAAGAGCATATTTGTTGTTCTTTTTTCCCACCATTACCCTTACATTAAGGTGTCTGTTGCCTTCTATCAAAGGCATCCTCTTCCACCAAACCTATTCTCTCCTTGTCATTCTTTACCCTATCTTGCCATCTAATTCAGTCTTTGAGGAAGAGTAACTGGAGATGCCCTGACCCAGATTAGGTGATGCCAGGCTTACCAGTCAAACTGTCAGTTCTCGATTCCCAAGTTAATCCTCTGACAGTGTACAGTACTGGCACTTAAAATCGGTTCTATTCAGACCTTTGTTTATATACAGTAACTATTTTCTTGAGATTTTTAGTAGCTAGTGATATCTCCTACCTGTGCTGCTTTAATAGAAAACAGATGAATGTTGAACCTGTTGCTCAACTTATTGGTGAATCCTTTACAAACTCCTTAGAATAATGAACTACGGTAAAGTTGTTACACTTTATAAACCTCTAGGCCTACATTGAATATAGCTTGTGATAATCTCACTGTTTTTGCCTAAAGGCAAGCATCTGTGTGTTATCATGGGCTCAATCAAATCCTATTTAATTCATCCTCCAGAATAGTAAGTGATTGATTCGTGTATGGATTTTTTCTATGTTCTTGTTCTTGAAATTGAAAATTATTAATAAATTGAGTCATAAAATGTTTTTAGAATTTTACACGAAAGATATCATAAAGATAAAAATATATAATAGAGACAGTAAATGATTAACAATAACAATAGCTCCGCAGATATTTTTGGTTCCAAGACCCTTTTTACCTGTCTGAGATTAACTTGTGAATCGAGAACTAAGTTTGACTGGTAAGCCTGGCTTCACAGGTTCAGGTAAGAAATCTGAGTCAGGGCACCTCCAGTAGTATCAATCCTCCTGGAATTCAGTGGCTCCCTCTCAATCTCCTTCCCCCCCAAAAAAAAATATCAGAATCCTCCCAAGCCATCTTTATCCCTCCCCACCATCCATCCTTAATACGTGCACACACCATATCGGTCATAACTCGCTTATCACCCCTGTAATTGTTATCATGCCCTCCTTTCCCCTTATTTCGTCATTTTCCAATCTTTCAGGCAGTGCTATTCCTATAATCCACCTCAGTATGCCTCATCTCTTTTCTCTCAAGCTTTGCATTTTCTTTTCATCTGAGAGCATATTTCCCGGGGCCTAATTGTTTTTAGAGCATGAAGTGCTCAGAGATGGTGATCTACGTTTAAGGAAAACAGAAAAGCATTTCAAGATCTTACATGTAAATATTTACAGGTGCACAGGCTTACCCTACCATACAAAAACAGTTGCGAAGAGAATAAAAAAAAACAAGCACAGATAGTAAATTTGAGTTAGTAAAAGAGCTGAAATTAGAGCATGTAAACATGAAAAAATAACATGATCGAATTGGAAACAAGCGAATGATGCTATCAGAATCCTAACAAAGGCACTTGGCAGTAAAACTGGTTGTTTCCAAAACAATAACACTAAAGGTATCATGCTGATAGGAAAAGGATGTACCCAGGAGCAAAATAAGACTTGGCCTGAGAAGGTGGCACAGTGTTCTGATGTTGATATGGTTTTGAAAGTTGAGCTGAGCTATTGATGCTCCTGAGTTACACACTAAAATTGGTGTAAAAGCAGAATGCTTGATTAAACTGATTTGTTTTTATATTTATTTGGTACTTCTTTGAGAACCTTTTTAAGTTGAGTTAGGCATATTATAATTAACCCCCTGAGATGGATGATTTATGAATTAACATGGCCCATATATTAGGGGAAAAATTACACACCCTAAAAAATAGAAACATGCTTTCATAAATAACTTCATTATTACTGTCATTCATGTGTTGGAGCATGAAATTGCTTTGAGGGAAGCTGAACAGAGCAGTATTTACTAGGAAGACTTAAATAGAAGTTGTGTTATTCCATGCCATTATTTTCTCATTTCAGGTGATAAACCAAAACCCAACTATGAAATGCATGAGAATCGAGATGACCCCCTGAGATGTCCTGTTAAGCTTTACGAATTTTATTTATCAAAATGGTGAGTTTCTATTTTAGATGTTTTTTATTTTTTTAATACTGAGTAATAGTGTCAGTAGCTATGAAATTTCTTGCTTTGGGTTCAGTGCTGTACATTATTAGAGTAGAATGATCCGTATATGCAGCGTGCATTAAAATACTTTTCTAATCTTACCATTTTTTGCAGTCCGGAAAGTGTACGTAATCAAAGAAATATCTACTATGTGTATCCTGAACGATCTTGTGTTCCCGATTCCCCTGTGTGGTTTTCAACCCAGGCAGTGCATTCTTCCAGCATCGCAAAGATGCTGAATAGAGCGTTGATGGTCCGAGAAGTGCAAGAAGCTTTTGCTGAATGAGTTTGAAGATCTTGTCATTCTAACTAAAATTTTTATATGCAGATAGTGGGTGCTAATATTCTGATTACCGATACCGAAAGAAAAATCTAGCGAAATCATTTTTTTTGGCTTATCTGAAATAATATATAAACACGTTTAGAAAAAAAGACCTATTGAATAGCAGTTGTGAATGGCTGGTTTTTTATTTTTTTACTTTTAATTTTGAAAGTAATTTTTTTTTATTAGGCAAAAGTGTGGAGTGTTATGTAGGTGGTAATACATTGTAGCTATAGAATGGCAAAATCTTTAGTATAGAACAAATGGTATAGGATCCAGTCTTCTTTTTTTATGATAAAAGGAATTGAGATGAGGCAAATTGATGTTGACTTGTGGTCTTGTTACTGTTGCCCGTACATTGTACAGTTAGTAAGTGTAAATTTTCCTTTGTATATTTTTGCAGTAGTTTCATTCCATGTCGAGTTCATTTGCCATATTTTTTCTCATACATTAACACTTTCCTGAATCAGAAGAGTTTATAAATATTTTGGTATTACTAGTCTCCATGCTGCAAAGATCTGTGCATGATCAGGTAATTGTGACTACCTGGTACAGATTTAACAGTTTTATTTAACGGTTGGTTCCCTTAGAAAGTAAAGTATATATTCAGTTATTCATAAGACTGTGGTCCAGAACAGAAATGTTATAGTTCAAAGGTTAAGCAGGATTTCTTGTCTGCTGAAATATATCCCTTATTTGTGATATGACCAATTATGCCAGTTTTTGTTAATATACTGTAGGGTTACCACCTATATCATGTCCATTCTGGCATACACAACATGGCATTATTTCCAGCTTGTTTTTTTTCCCAAAACTACATTGCTTATTTGCAGGTGACTCCTCATCTCCTATGAAGCTATCCAATTTTAGAATTTTAACCCATTTTCACACCATATTTAAGATCCCTTTGGAGGTTTGAAAAGTCGAAGTCTCTCTCTCTCTCTCTCTCTCTCTCTCTCTCTCTCTCTCTCTCTCTCTCTCTCTCTCTCTCTCATATATATATATGTTGGTGAAAAGTCATTAAATGTAGTGATGGGAGGCCATTCTAAAGTGACAATTAAAGAGGATCATGACAAACATGTAATAATAGAATGTGAAGTTGCGCAATGTTGTTTATGAAATTGTTTTCATGATGCACAGTAGTACTAGTGCTTCCAATTTTGTAAGTGAGGATCATCATTTAACTTGGCCAGTGCAGTTGAAATTTGGACATTCAGACAAGAAGTAATAAAAGTAGAAATCATGTTGGAGGCTAAATGCCTCCAGTTCAAATGGACAGGAAGCAAATAGAGTTTGCAGTACCATGTGAATTGCTAACATAGAAAAACATTTTAAACCCCTTACCAGCACAAGTAATCTTGAGTACTTTCCTTAAATTGAAAATAAAGATAAACTAATTACAAGGAACTATGAACTAGTTAATGATACTGTATATACTATTGTAACAATTTTCTCAATAATGTACAAGAATATTCTCACTGCCCGCTAAAAAAGTATTAAATAATGGAACATGCAGTACCCATACAAACATCTTCATTACAATATACAGTTTGCCTTTGGCTAAGAACCGTTATTTCAGAATTATAAGGCAGTTAGTAATCATCCCTTCAGTTAACCGTGGAGGACCCAACCATGGTAATTATTGAGGTAGGTAGAACTCTGCCAGACGTAAGATGTGGTAACGTTAAACATTTGCAGTATCTTTATTAATAGAGATAGTTAACAGTATACCACCACAGAAAATGGCATTTTTGTGGGACCGTGTTGTAGAAGGCCATAAGAAGTGCTATCTCAGAAGTTTCCTAAAACATCAAAATAAACTTTCACCCACAAATTTTTATGAATATATGTTCAGTTCCCTCTGTATACGCGAAGGGGAATTAAAGTGTTGACGATTAGCTGAAACTGCAATGCAAGGACCTGGTCAAAGGTAACCATGCCTGTCAATGATTACTTAACTGTAGTCTTTTTTTTAGTTGAAAATTATAAGATGCTTCTGTAGTTCAGCATTTTCAAGTTTGATTTTAATATTTTACTCGTACAGTATTTAATATTGTTCTTATATTGATGTAGAAAATATATTTGATTACTATATATTTATTACAGAAAGCTGTTAAAAACTAACTGATCATACATGTATGTAGGTTAATTTGAATTACATCAGTGCAAAAATCCTAATAATATACTCGGAAGAACCATAAAAGGTAGAATTACTTTCATAAATTACCTCAACTATCATCTCTATCAATAATTACATTTCACTTATCAGTGTTTTATTTTATTTTGAGGACCTAGTTTGGGGGATGTATCATCTATTCAATGTTCAGTTTAGGTAGGAGATTTACCTAAGTATTCAGAATCACTATTTGAAATTGAAAGTTTTTGTTGCAACAACAAAAAATCGGTGCTGCTAAACATGATCCTTAGAAATTAATAGTACAACCATGCTTAGATATTAGGGCATTTATAAATGTATTTGGGAAACAATGCTGAATGGCCTCCCTTCCCCTAATGCTGGAACATATTCATATGTAATCTTCTAAGACGAAACTTATTGCGAAACTGGGATTTCGGTAAAGCATTCAAATTGCAGATTTTTCACTGCTTTCCTGCTCTCCCTCCTTTAGGAGAAAATCTAGCCAAAATAGAGAGAAAATTAAACTTGGGTTCAAATGGATTGTACTTTTGTAATTATGCAATATTGCTATGTAGATTTTGAGTTGAAGTGCTTTTGGAAGTGATGAGGTTTTTCACATGGGCCATTATACTGGAAGTTGTGTATCTGAAAATACTTTTATGTAGTCTAAGTTTAAGCACCTGGTATCTTACCTTCAGTATTTCCCTCTGTACATTTATTTTTTTTCTAATAAACCCTCCTTAGTACAATGTATTGTATAGGTGGAGAAGTATTCATAACTTCAGAAACATGCAAACTATTTCACCTCAAATTGTAACTACTTGTAATGTGGTATGTTTAACAGTTTGATGGAAAGCAATTTTGTATTTGATATTGATCAGGGCAGTAATAACTACGAAAGTGTTTTTGTGGTATCTTTTATAGCTGCCGAGGAGGTTACGTTTGTCAATTTATGTTAGCGAATAACCGGAAAACAATTGAAACGTTCATAGAGTGACTCATTTTCAGGTTATAATTCATTTTTGTCACCACGGAAGCATTACTCATGTTTGAATTAATTTTTTTGCCATTAATATATTCTTGTAGTGTGTTTATCACAAGCTCACAGTTGTCACTGCATAGGATAATAAGGAGAGCCCATAATAACTGCTAGTCAGAAATTGTTATTCAGTATATGATTATAAAAGATGTATGGCAGCCCTTCAAGGAAATTTAGCTCACATAGTAAATGATACACTTTAAGGTATCAGGTTTTGACATAAGATGGGGATTTAAGATTTCCAAAGTTCTTTCTCGGACATGAGGTCTTGTTACTTGGATTAAGGGTATTTATAATATTTTGCCTTTCGCCATCAACTCCTCAAAACTTTGCACTCACCCAGGTAATTCTTTCAGAGGTATACATCCTTTGGGAACTTTTTATTAAATTTTATCCAAGTATTGTTTATATTTTTATAGGTTGTTGTTTATGGAAGCTCTAATTTTCACTCCAAATTATGTTTTGCCATTTTGTTGTCATATTTTTTATATAATTTCTGTTGATTTCCTATCATTGCAGATTGTACTTTTACTGTAAATAATTTTGCTGCATTTCTGTGGCTTAATGTCATGAAATATATTTGTACAGTTCAGTCTGATTGTACTGTAAGTCAGGCAGAAATTTTGTATTTAGTTTAGGTTTTTCTTGTTTCAGTATTAGTTACTAGCAAATAACATTAATTTTTTTTATTCCATGTTAAGTTAAGGGATGAGACAAGGTGTCCAATTAGAAATCTTCTGGATTTAATAATCAGTATTGGTTTTCTATAGTGTTTTTATTTTTGTTAGGTTATATTTTTATTTTCAGGTAAATGATTTTACTGAAAAGTATACTATTTATTATTTTGTTGTCATATCTAAATGTTGATGCCTTACAGGGGTACCCCAGTTCTCATACTTAATTTGTTCCAAAAGGCTGTTTGAACATTTCAATTTATTCAGAAACAGGTTCAATTTTCATCTTAAGAATTAATATGAATTGGTTTTATCAGTTCCAGACCCCAAAATTATTCTCGCAGTTTACTGTATACACATGCATATAATCACACATGCAGTTGAAAACCAATAGATAAAGTAAATGAAAGTTAATCTATTACCTAACACAATTTAATGAGAGTTGATGGCTTAAGTATGGTGCATACTGTTCATTTTGTTATACCATACTGCTGGGTTAGATCAGACTAAATTTTTTTTTTGACATTGCAATGGTTTAAATCTACTTAGGTTCTAATAACCCTTCCTCTGGCTTAGCAAAATCACCATGCCTCTTAGAGTCTCATGGTATGCATTAAGAAAAATGCAAATACAGCTTGAAATAAGCAAAGAAAAAAAAGAGGTGGTTACTGGTGTTTTCCTGGTAAGCAGTGGAACACATCTACGTGTAAACTAAATTTACAGTTCAGTACTGTAACTACCTTTGCTACATAAAGATTTGGAGCCCCTAGATACATGATTTGACTCTTGATTACAAAAGTAATGATGTTACGAATACTTGAAGTTAGTTCAATGACTGGAATACCATTTTCTCTAGTTCAATGACTGGAATACCATTTTTTCAAATAATGTTTTAGGAGGTGGGAAGTGGTCGACAATTTGGGCTCCACTCCTTCTTGATTTTGAGATAGATACAAATACTGTCTGACAGTTCTTCAAGCATTATAGCTGCTCAAATTTGGTTGAAATACACTCACACACACTCATTCTTAACAGTATATCTTTATTAGTATGAAAGGGTTCATTATTCATTATTTTAATTCTTATTTCAATATTAAAACACTATCAGTGCTACTGGAATAAGAAAATTTATAACCACCACTCAAAATTTCTAATGATCTTATTTTCAACTTTTGACCAAAATAATGTTTTAACATAATTATTGATATACACGCCATGTAACTGCATGGCTTATAAATAGTGAGAAATAAAGTGATAAATGGATAAAAGCATTAAAACTAAAACACCAGATATTGGATGTTGTAAGCCAGTTTATTTTGCATTAAGTGTTTAGCATTGATAGGTTAATGTGCAGTATCTGGTGAAACTTCCCGCCAATAAATTTTGTTTTGCAACCACAGACTTGAGGAGTTAAGTCCATCTAGGAAATATATCATAATGTCAGTACCCACTTGATAGATATGTAAATTAAGGAATTTTTTCATCACTGTATACAGTATATGATAGTATACATAGTGTATTTATTTTCAATGATATGGTGTGCATAAGTGTGGTTGAGAGCAGCTTACGGAGAAAATGTGTTGTTAAATGGCATATATTGCAGCAAATTAAGCAATTTGCAGACTTGCTACCATGTGTAATTCAATTTTTTAATGGGTAGAACATTTAAGTGTTTTTTGTTTAAGAGAAGAATTGCCAAAATAATGAAGCTTTAAATAGGTTTCAAACTAATTTATTTGTTAAGCATATATTAATTCAGGTTACTTCAACACAAGAATTAGTTATGCCTGATAAGGAAGACTGTCTATTGGTCCTACATACTGTATAATACCCCCTTTTATGCTATACCTTTGTACTGTATAATACTCCTTTTTATGCTATACCTTATTTCTTGAATATAGTTGAAGACATGGCAGCCATATGTTAAAATTTCTAATTTTCTTATTTTCTAAAGGTTAGTAAATTTCAGAACACTAGCCATCATCAGGAACCTTGGTTGTTGAATCTTTGATTTCAATCTAGTTACCTTGCCTGCCTTTTTCAATAGAACTGTGCATTGAAAAATTTCTATTAGGAAATTATATAAGTATTTTTTCTATGGGTCTTAGTCACTGCTCTGGCATTTTTTTTTTTTTACTTTGTCCTGGTATTAGTTCTCTCTTTAAAAAAGAAGGTTCAAAATGTGCAAGCTCTTTATAATGCCTGAATTTATAAGCCCTAAAGTATTGTATTTCTGAGAACTTAATTTAGATTCTATTTTTTAAAGACAGCAGCATCCCTCTCCTCCATTTTCAGATATTAATGACACTTGTTTGATTTTGAAAGTGTCCTTAATGGGAATATTGTGCAATAGCTTGTCAGCAATGTAAGCATTCAAGGTAATTCTTCTCTTGAAAAGCAGCGTTGATATAGTTATCATGGTAAAAATTTATTAATATAATTCTGCTTGTTTTTTATTAAAGAAAATTGTATTTTAACTTCTGTGAGAGTGAGACTGTTTTACAATTTGTGATTGGTATAATGTGGACTCAGATGGGGTAGGATATACTTTTCATTATGCAGACAGCGACAGCGTAGATAATCCGTCACACATCTTTTTAATGTTAGATAGTTGATAGCACTTAATCCATGATGACCTGTAACATTTTTAATGCTGTCAGATTGGTTATTTTTTTTTATTACCATCTAGTGTGTTCATCTCTTGGAAACCAAATTATAGTACTCTGTCTGCTTGCCATAACTAGAATATGAATGAGAGTGATAGTTCTTGGATATGAATGTCAGCATATTTCTGGAAGTCATGTAAACTTCCATAATTTTTATTGTGTGTAAGTAGTGTCAGGAGTCCAATAACCTTGTTGGATGCGTCACTGTAACTGTGTTGATGCCTGATGTGTACCAAACAGTAGCCACAGCCAACATGTAAGCACCAAAACTAATTGGAAACCATATGGACTGGGTATCTCAGTCTTCATCTCTTCCCTGTTGAATGGAAGTCTGCTTCTTATAATGTACTTGATGATGTACTGTACATAAATTTACAATCATTCCTAATATGTCTGGACACAAAAATTTTGTAATAAAATAGAGAATTTATGTTTTGATTATGTTAAACCTACTTTGTAATTTTTCGATTGTCCTGGTGGCTAATGATGAAATGTTTAAGAAAAGTAAGCAGTTCAAAAACTTTATTCTGGCTAAGTGTGGAGTAGGAATGCCAAATACTAATTCCCTGTCTCTGTGGCGTGGGTTTGTGTAAAAAGAGACCATTTCCCTCTATGCTAGTCGCTTAATACTGAGTTTAACTGGAGTCCTTATCTGTGTGGGAGAAACCATACTGTCTGTGAGCGATGTTAGTTTTATTATGTCCCAATGTTTACAGCATGCGGTTAACTTTATAGCCGGTCCCACTTTTTAGCTATCATTACTTTTAATTTGTCCAATCCTTATACTTCATAGCAGGGTTATACCATGTCTACAAGAGTGCAGAATGGTCTCATTACCCCAAATCCTATATAAGTAACATTTTTTCTGATACAAGAGCTCCCTTTTGAACCATGTGTGTAAAGCACTTTTCTGGTCTCACCATTGCCTACCTAAAAATAAATGTTTTTCATGAATAGAACATACAGTGAGGGAAAGACCCACTTCCATTTACAGTACAGTGTACAGATGATGCCAAAATCTTGTTTGCTGCAGTCTTTGCTGAAATATCTAAGGAAAAAACCACATGTCTTTACTCAGTGCTATGCGTGGTTTACTTCAAAATTGTCTACTGCCTGATCTGTTGTTGACTAAAACTGGCCACTAGACTCTGATGCTCTAAACTTATGTCAAAATTGTCTTATACAGATGATGTTTTAACATTATTTAAGGTCTGCCTGCATAGCTATTAGCTTTACAGATTAATATTGTTATTAAATCAGAATTTTTCATTTATGATTATATGTTTTAATATCTACGCTTTTCTTGAGTGTTCCATAAAATTATGAATACTACTTAGCAGGAAACTGATGTATAGAATTCAGTATTGAATGGTTCAAACAGTAAAGCAGTTGTATGAATAACAGACTTTAAGAACTTTGGACAGGACTAAAACATTTTTTATTTGATGTACGTGGTCATTGTGTGTCTTCCACCCTTAAGGTGCACTTGCTTTATATTCTACTTCACTTTTGTTGTTGCTTCCTTTTTAGCATCTGGCTGTCCATCCTCTTCTAACTTTTACCTCTTGTATTAATCGAGGATTTTATTGTAGATTCAGTTGTGTGCTGAATGGCCTTCAGAGGTCCCAGTGTTGGTCTATTTATAAATTCAAATTGAACATAGATATCCATGAAACAACCTCATTTGGTCTATGCGAGGAGACAGACAGACTAGAAGTGTGTCATAAAAGAACATATTTGATTGTAATGTAATTTTTATCTACAATTGTTCATGACTATTTCCTAAAAGAACAAGTTTGTCTCAATGGGGAAATACATCTCGCAGTAAAACTCCCTTCACCTTGGTTGCAGCAAAAATTCCTATCATGTACCCAATCGTGTTGGTTATGCAAATGTTACGCACACTCCTGGATCTAATTGTCCGTACAGTGTATCAAATTGTACAGATGAAAAATAAGTTTGCTGAAAAGTCCTACATTCTGCACTGATCACATGGGTGAATCTAATTCATGTAGGGTATTATCTTCAAGGTAGGAAAACCTAAGTTCTCATTAATTGATAGGGCTTCTGTTTCACCAATTAAAATGATCATATCTGATGTTTTGTTGCTTGTAAGCATGAGGCAAAGGACAGGACAATGTCCTGGACGTCAAACATACAAACTTTACATATGATTAAGGCCTATATACCCTCTCCCCATCGAAGGTAAGAACTGCTATAGAGTTTGATTGATCAGTAGAAAGGCTTTTAAGATTCCCCTTAACCACTTTCTCTAGCTCACTGAGATTGGAGGGAATGCCAAATGCTACCAAAAACTACTGAGCTGGAACAGGACTCAAACTCGGAACTCAGTTTCTGCTAGGCTACCACAACTCTAAGATTACCAAAAAAAACAAAAAATAAAAAAAGTTCGTGATTCTAAATGTGCAGTAGATGCTTGTCAAAAGATTACCCAGTAGGTTAAATATTGATTTCATTGTACATATGTTCGATCTATGCGCTGATGTCCTACTTTTAACACAGTTCTACATATATGACAGGAACACTGTACTTTATGATTTATGATCCATTGTATCGACAGGATTTAAGTTACTACTTTAAGGGATGTTTCCCTGGTCCTACCATAAAGGCTACCTATATGCATTACAGGGCCTACAAGATCTTTTTGTCATATACTTTCTTGATATTCAGAATATAACTCGCATATTTTGTGCTAATTGTCAAATCCACATTGTTAAAACTTAAAAAACAAGAAAGTTTGCAATTTTTTCCTGAAATTCTTAGTATCTTCAATCTTTTGCAAGTCTATTAGGAGCTTGTTGTACTATATAGTCTACGGACCTCATATTTGAAAGCTCTAGAACCCGCAATAGACATACATCTTGACTCCAATAACTAAACCATCTGTAACTACTCTAGAGTCTACAAGATTTTTTGACCACAATATTTTGGACATCGGTTCTAATAGCTTGATGAGCTATTGCACGTATCTTAAATTCTATTCTAGCTTTAATTGGTGTCCAGTGTAATTCATTTAGTATAGGAGTAATCTTTTCTTGGGATGGGACACCTTCCATCAGCCTTGCTCCTCTGTTTATCATGTTTTGTAATTTCATAAGCTGCACTTTGGGTAGATTGTAATAGATAGACTTGCAGCAATCAGTCACAGTCAATCATAAGTTTCTTTACAGAATATTCATCCTGATACTTTTCAAAAGCAGTGTTTCCTAGGTAATTTCCAGCAAATATCACTAGATTAATTACCACTGAGCTGAGAGAGAAATTGCAGTCAATTGATACCCTTAGTTTGTGAACTTTCCTAGATTTCGGGACTGAGCTGTTAATTATATTTCTATGGATGTCACCCAAGTTAAGTGTTTTTTTTTTCTTTCATGCCATCATAAACTCAGTTTTATTTTCATTTGATTTTAATTCTTCAACTGTTATCCATTCCCAAACCCTGATAAAAACCTGGGTGGAAGTTTCAGTGGCTTCATCAATGTCATGTAAGGATAAGTAAAACTGTATCATCTTCATTAAGTTTAAACTTAATTTCATGCCTCTGTAGTAATTTTGATAGACTTATTATATAGATACAAAATAAGATAGGGCTAATGAGCTTACTTGGGTAACCCCGTGTTTAGTGGAATTTCAACTTCGCGCACAATACTTTCTGTCAACCATCATATCGTGTCTTTTGAATACTGAAAAACTTGTTTGTCAGTATCCATAGACCACAAATGATTAAGGTATCCCACCTTGAAAAATTATTGAGGACGCCTTTACCGATTGAACCACACTGGATGCAATTTAAAGCTAGAATGAATTTTAAGATATATACTATAAGAATTGGAAGTCCAATTTTTTTTAAGAGAATTGCTATGCATTGTGCGATCAACAAATCGTGTAGGTACAAAAATAGTTACGAGTAGTTTCAACATTTTTTTTAGCCAAGATGAACTTTTACTGTAGGCTATAGATCTTTCTTATTTACACCCCCAAGACTGTATAACAAGCTCCCACTAAACTTTAGAAGTACTGATAGTATTAAGACCTTTCATTCAGGAGAACCTTTAATAGCATGAATGTATACGACAGAAATTTTATAGTCCCTGCGTTGTGCCATAGTTTTTTGTTGTAATACTGGACCAAGAGAACAGCTCTTAAGTTATCAAACCCTAAAGATGCCTAAAGGTAGATAATGACAGTAGTCTGTTGAGGTGCAGTTTGGGCAATACTCCAGTTGCAAATAGCCTTTTCGATCAAAGTGCTTGACCATGTGGCCCAAAGTCACCAATCCAATCTAATCCTTTTTTTTTTATTAATAACAATTGAAATCCAACTAAAGCAGCCAAAAAATTTAATCATTATCATCAGAGGAAGCAGAACTCTCGCAACTGATAGGTTCTGACCATCATCTGTATTACTTTATCTTCCTGGACAGTACAATCCGGTTCGTAATACAGTACTAGGTATGGAGTTAATTCTAATAGTCATGCTTTCTCCATCATGAGGCTCAGTACTGCACTGTATTCTAGAAGTTTTATTCCAGCTGTGACTAAGTTGTGGAATGATCTTCATATTAAGGTATGAATCAGTGGAACTTCAAAAGTTCAAACTTGCAGGCTGTTGAATAATCTGACATAAGTCTCTTTTTTATAGTTTACATATTAAAGATCTGTTTTAATATTATTAGCCCACTGTTCTGAGAATATATTATTTTATTGGTCATTACTACTCTCATAGTTTACTTATTCTTTTTTTTCCTTTCCTCACTAAGCAATTTTCCTGGTTGGAGACCTTGGACTTATAGCATCCTACTTTTCCCATTAGGTTTGTAGCTTAGATAACAATAATAATAATGTAAGGACAGTGAGACAAGTGTCACCAAGATCAACTGATACTTTATTCGAATGTGCACGGGAGTATATTACAAGGCGCGGACGGAAAGGTAGGATGGCGCTGGCGCCAAATCAGATTGAAGTGCCCGCCAAAATATAATATGTGTTTTCTTACACTTACAAATATACGAATTATGAGTTAACAGAAACATGTAATGAAATGATACATATGTTAAAATGTAGCTCTGGTAGAGCGGAATATATATACATGGGAAACCACAGTGTGGCGAAAGGAGAATTCAAATAAATAAGTAGTTTGTCGATTTTCTGGACGACGAAGGGATCGG
Source organism: Palaemon carinicauda (assembly GCF_036898095.1). Taxonomy (NCBI): domain Eukaryota; kingdom Metazoa; phylum Arthropoda; class Malacostraca; order Decapoda; family Palaemonidae; genus Palaemon; species Palaemon carinicauda. The sequence continues at coordinate 134,052,245 of NC_090729.1, forward strand.
TGTCCTTACAATAATAATGATAATAATAATAATAATACTGACCACTTTTCTGTATTCTGTAATTTAGCCATTGTTTTGATTAAGTTTATAACAAAACAAGCCCATAAAAAGGAAATTCAGGTCTATACATAGCCTATAATTGCTATTTACTATGTAATTTTTTTTTGGGCTCAAGCCATGGCGTCCTGATGGAAGGTTCCTTTTTGGTAGCTTCCTTGGGTAAATAACTACTAAGATATTCCCAGAGAATTTAACCACAGGTTATCACAGAATTCTAACTTCTGGAGCGAGTATCCTAAAGGTTTCCCTTTTAAGACATCGTATATCAACAGGGGACGCATGTATTAACGCGCCACATAGCTATCTACACCCCGAATAGAGTTAACCTTCGGTGTGTAAAGGCGGAGAATAGCTGGGAGCCGTTCCACAGCTAATCTCGTCCGTGGCTACTTTTGGTACTCGAGACGTAAACAAACGGGCGCCATTGCTAAATGACATCACGTCCATCCTTTGTACAGTAGCTCGCCTTACTTAGACGGATTTTCCCTGTGCTCCCTCTGTCTCCCCATCATGTCGCTACCTTCGGCCTCGCCTTCTTCTGGAGAGTTGAGTACAAGGTTCCAGTATTGTTTAAATAAGCTCTGACCGTAAAGTAAATTTTACTTTTCGAGATATTTGATGTTTTGTGGCAAAGCTGTGCCTCAACCGGACCCGCCATTTTATGGCATCGTTGTTGTTCTGCATGCTCTATTTAGTTAGCCTCAACAACGCTTCCGGCCTTATTTACTAATCGATACTATTAGTTTATTTAGTCTTCATAGCTAGGAACTTTTATATCGTGTTTTGACGCTTTTTTACCGGTCATCGATTGACCCCATACCAGTTGGCTACTATAGCCCCCAGGCCAGAGCGCCTATATCAGTGTTCATGCATGATATTTATCAGTGATCCTAGGCTTACTTATGAAGATAGTGGCATTATTTTACAATACTATTGACTGTGATGCAAGTGTTTTCGCCTTCAGGGACCATATAGGGGATAGGTTAGTTAGTGTGTCTTTCTAACCTAACCTACATGTAGGACCCCTATATGCTTCCTTCATCCCCCTGCCCTTGGGCATTCCCTCTGTGTAGCCTTGCTCCCCCTACCACGTAAGGGGATCAAGCTCTTATCAGAGTAATTTATCGCCTCTCTGTCCTCCCTAAGGGAATGAACCCTCCTTAGGGTTGCGCCTGAGAGTGTGGAACGGCTAGTCCTTCCTCTATTGCTAGGGCTAGGTCTACGACTTTCCTGCAATAGTGATATGTCTTCAATCCTTCCTAGTTCAGGACGTACATCCCTGCTCTAGGTTAGGTTTTGGAGGGGTTAATTCTGTCCCTTGCTGAAACTATTCCCATGCACCGTTTTCAGTCAAGCTGCCTTACCTTAGGCTAGGGAGTGTCCTCCCTTCCTTAGTGGCCGCTCTGGTACAGAACCCCCTCCATGGAAGACCCTTCTCTTCTCCCCTCCCCACCTATCTCTTGTATGGCCTAGCCTATACTTAGGTTAGTCTATACCCATCTGTCCCCTGTCCTACAACTCCTCCTTAGGGTGGAGTGATAGGGCTACCTTGAGCTTTTGTGTACAGTCCGCTCTGGTACATATACCCTTCATAGTGTCCTATGGGGTTAGCCACTGGATGTGTTCTGTATACAGGGGTCTCACCCCCCCCCCCCCCCGCCCTTGGGTGTCCCCTAGCCCTCCCTTGGGCTACCTTAGCTCCCGGTCCTCTGCGGCCCCTGCTTCTGGGTGATAGAGTCGGCCTCTATCTTGGGTACACCCACTCAGGGGGGATGTCTGGGAGTCCATGGCCGGACCTCCTACATCCCTCCCTCTCTCTCTTTCACTATCCGGGTGCCGGTCCCTTGCCGCCTCCACTGTCGGTGATACCCACCTCCTACCTTGGTGACTCATTCCATATCCCCTCGGCCGCCAGTCCTCCGTGTGCCGGGGAACTGCCGCCTGCCGCCGGCTTCCAGCCGATGGCTCTCCCCCTTCCTCATAGCTTGGTCGCCAGCCCGCCGGCCGGCCCCCGGAGTGCCGGCATCCACTGCCGGCAGTCCGGTTCTGCTATAACCATCCTTGTTCCTGTCACCAATCCGGCAACCTCCGGCTGCCGGAGCCGCCGCTCCCTCTGCCGGCGTGCCGCCGCTGTGCCGGAGGCCGCCACCCTGGTATTATTTTTGACTTTTATATTGTCTGTCCTAATGCCAGAAACTCTGCTGGAGCGGCCTCCGGCGTGCCGGCGGTCTGCCGGAACCTTCCGGAGGCGTCAAGACGACTTGCACCCCCTTCTACTAGCTATCATCTGATATTGATAGCCCTACACTGCAACCAGATGGCTTGTTTACGTAAATGGATCAGTATCTTAGTACTGTTCTATTGGTAATCATGCTGTCTTCTTGCATTTTACAGATTTCCAGCATGCTGCGTGTATCTTAGCGCGGCTGGTTGCCGGAAGCCGTTACCCTTTGGGATCCTTTAGCCCCCTAATTTGGGACTGAGTGGCCTCAGTCCCAACCTTATCCTTGACAATTCCCATAGAATTCTATCTGCCCTATGGACTTCTACTGGAATTCTATCCTGTGCCTTCGGTCACCTCGGATTGTCCAAGGATGAAGCTTACGGTAACCAGCCGGGCGGGATGCACGGAGTATGTTCCTATCCTATCTCAATCCTCTGTGCATCACACCCTTTATCAAGTTAAAATTAATGATTAATATTAACTTAGTTTAAGAGCCATTCTTATGACTCCCCCCATACTCATTTTCTCTTTCTTCCACAGGAGGAGCAGATGAAGTGTGACTTCGACTTCTGCGCTGTGAAACGCCCGCACTTCTACGGGCATACGGCTTGTAGGACTCACGCCCCTTGTGCTAACAAGAAAGGGGATTTGAAATTCTGGGACCTGCTGAACTGTACGGTCTGCCAGGCTCGCCTAGTCGATGCCTTCCATAATCCTCCCTCAGCGGAGGTCAGGGACACTTCTCGGGATAAGCTACGCAAGTGGGTGCGTGGCTTCCAGAAGAATGCCACTGGACCGTACCTGGCCACTGAAGAAATGAGGTCCCTTCTGTTCCCAAAGGCCTCCCCCGATTCTGTGGTGCCCAAAGAATTGATCCCCACTGTCCAAATTACGGTGGAACCAGACGTAGTCATGGCCCAGTCCATGCACGAGTGCCACCTGGATTCCGAGAACGACGAACACATGTCGGATATTTCGGAGGACACGGAGAAGACCCTTATGGCCCAAGGTGCGGAAGATGAAGAGGACCAGGTGGAATACACCGAGTCGGAGCAAGAGGTCGCTCTTCCTTCCATCACCGCCCCTACTCCTACACCGACGGAAGTGTCTCTCCCGTCTACCTCCGCTACCCCGGAACCCATTCCATCCGCCCAAGAGATGTTCCGGATGATCAAAGCCATTATGGACGACAGGCTGAAAGAAAATCAGGAGTTCATCAGGTCCATGATGGGATCCAAAGAACCGAAGAAGATCTCGGTTAAGGATCTCCCTGCATGCTCACACGCCAACCCCTGGAGGTATGCTGAGCATATGGTTATCGCGACCGGCAGGATCTTCGTCAGTGACAAGATCAGCACGGTCCCCCTGGAAGACGTGGAGTTCTTCCCAAACTTCGAGGCCTACCCGGACTGTTACGTCCGGCTCCGTTCTGAACCTGCCTCTAAAGAAGAGACCGAACCCAAGGAGGAGATAGTGTTCGATCTCGCGAAGGCCCAGGCTATGCTAGCCAATACATTTAAAAGTAGGGGTTTTACCTGCTCTAAGCTTCCGGCCCTGAGCAAGAAGCACCCTACCTACGTCGCACCCGACGATGCAGTCCTTCCCTTCATGGAAAAGGCCTTCGCTGCGTGCCTCAAGGCTGTGGAAGAGGGAAAAGCCTGCCCTGCACTGGAGGAGTGCAGACCCTTCTCCATAGTGACTCCCCCCGACGCTCGACACTGGAAGGATATCCAGCATACTTTCGTGGTGGGAAAGCTAGATCCTGACGTAGCCGGACGTCAGTTTAACGAAGACCTCCCGAAACTCAACGACCACCTCCTTCGTTGGGAACAAGATACGAAGGAGAGGCTTGCAGCATCCATGTCCCACCAGGTCCAACTCGATATCATGGCTTGTGACACCAGAGTACCAGACCACTACATGGTACTCGCCAAATCCCACATGGCAACCCTGGTGAAGGATATGTACCACTTCATGAAGGCTCGGAGAGCCTGTCGAGAATTCGTGTTCTCAGGTGCCACTGTGAAACACGAACCCCGGAGGCTGATTTCCTCCAACATCTGGGGTAAACACCTCTTTCCTTCTGACCTCGTGAAGGAGATCACCGACAAAGCTGCCACGGAGAACAAGAACCTTCTCCACAAGTGGGGCATGTCAAAGAAGAGGAAATCCTCTCAGGACGACGGACCTCAACCTAAGAGGAAATCCTCTCAGGACGACGGACCTCAACCTAAGAGGAAATCCTCCAAACAGAAACCCCAGCAACGTCAACAGAGACAACAGTTTCCGGGACCCGCTACTCCCCAAGTGGCAGCTCAGCCACAGCAGACCTTTCAGCTGGTCACCCAAACGGTCTTGTCACAGTCACCGGTTTTCACCCCTGCTTTCAAGCAACAGACGACTACCTTTCGTCCCAAAGGTAGAGGCTCAAGCAGAGGTGCAGGCAGAGACGCGTCTCGCCGTCCCTCCAGAGGCAGAGGAGGAAAGGGAGCTAGCGGCCGAGGCAGTAAGCCCTCGGGACATCAGAAGCAATGAAGTGCTTCCGGTGGGAGGAAGACTCCGCCAATTCCAGGATCGTTGGACCTTTGATCCCTGGGCACACAGCATCGTCAAGAAGGGTCTAGGCTGGAGTTGGACTCAACCACCCCCAACCTTCCAGCAATTCTTCCAACAATCAACCCCCCTTCTGGAAGAATATGTCCTAGATCTCTTGAACAAGAAGGTGATAAGGAAGGTAAAGTCCACCAGGTTCCAAGGGAGACTGTTTTGTGTCCCCAAGAAAGACTCCGACAAACTCAGAGTCATTCTGGACTTATCCCCCCTCAACAAGTTCATAGCGAACGACAAGTTCAAGATGCTGACTCTTCAACAAATAAGGAACCTTTTGCCTCGAGGTTCTTACACGGTCTCCATAGACCTGGCGGATGCCTACTGGCACGTTCCAATGAACCATCACGCTTCCTCCTACCTAGGATTTCGACTCCAAAGGAAAAGCTACGCCTTCAGGGCCATGCCCTTCGGCCTCAATGTGGCCCCTCAGATCTTCACAAAGCTGGCGGACGCCATAGTACAACAGCTCCGCCTCCGAGACGTCCAGGTGATGGCCTACCTCGACGATTGGCTAGTCTGGGCTTCATCGCCCGAGGATTGTTTAAAATCCTGCAGCAAAGTCACCCAGTACCTAGAACACCTGGGATTCAAGATAAACGTGAAGAAATCTCGCCTCTCTCCAGCTCAGAAGTTCCAATGGTTAGGAATCCAATGGAACCTTCAGTCACACCGCCTTTCCATCCCCCAGAAGAAAAGGAAGGAAATAGCAGGGTCTGTCAAGCGACTACTGAAATCCAAGCGGATCTCAAGACGCCAGCAGGAACGAGTTCTAGGCTCTCTACAGTTCGCCTCAGTAACAAACCCAGTGCTTCGTGCACAGCTAAAGGATGCCGCGGGAGTCTGGAGACGTTCTGCATCCATCGCTCGAAGAGACCTCAAGAGACGGCTCCCAAACAGACTTCGACTTCTCCTCAAGCCGTGGTCGGAAGCAAAGGCCCTGAAAAGGTCCATTCCTCTTCAACACCCACCTCCATCACTCAACATCCACACGGACGCTTCACTGGAGGGTTGGGGAGGTCACTCCCACCAAAAACAGGCTCAAGGCACATGGTCTCCCCTGTTCAAGACGTTTCACATCAACATCTTGGAGGCCATGGCAGTCCTTCTAACTCTGAAGAAACTCTCCCCGCCTCCCTCGATCCATATTCGTCTAACCCTAGACAACTCGGTGGTAGTTCGATGTCTCAATCGCCAAGGCTCAAGATCGCCCCAGATAAATCAGGTGCTTCTTCCAATCTTCCGTCTGGCAGAGAAGAAGAAATGGCACCTGTCTGCAGTTCACCTACAAGGATTCCGCAACGTGACAGCGGATGCTCTATCTCGGACAAGCCTGATAGAGTCGGAATGGTCTCTAGACGCAAGATCATTCTCCTTCATCTCTCACCAAGTCCCAGAACTTCAGATCGATGTCTTCGCAACGAGCGACAACAATCAACTTCCTCGGTATGTGGCCCCGTACGAGGACCCCAAGGCAGAAGCAGTGGATGCCATGTCACTGGACTGGAACAGATGGTCCAAGATCTACCTGTTCCCTCCCACCAACCTTCTGCTAAAAGTCCTCTCCAAGTGGCACGGAGCAACTGGTACCCCCTGGTCCTGGAGCCCAGTTCTCTCCCAACAAGTACAGAAGTCGACTGTCTTCGCTTCATCATCGAAAATCAAGGACCTTCATCTCATGATTTTCTCTCCCTAGCCGCAAAGAAGAGGTTTGGGATCTCGAAGAAAAGTCTAGACTTCCTCGAGGAATACAAGACCGAATCCACAAGACGGCAATACGAATCATCTTGGAGAAAATGGGTCTTTTCGTCAAGACAAAAAATCCTAAGGAAATCACAATTGATTTCTGCATGTCCTTCTTCATTCACCTTCATGGACCGGGATTAGCAGCCAATACGATTTCGACTTGCAAATCGGCCCTGACTAGACCACTATTGTATGCCTTCCAAATTGATCTGTCCAGCGACATCTTCAATAAACTGCCGAAAGCATGCGCTCGTCTACGCCCAGCACCCCCACCGAAACCGATCTCCTGGTCATTGGACAAGGTGCTCCAATTCGCCTCCAACTTGGATAATGATTCATGCCCTCTCAAGGATCTGACTCAGAAAGTTATATTTCTCTTTGCTCTTGCCTCAGGAGCCCGAGTCAGCGAAATAGTGGCATTGTCAAGAGAAGAGGGTCATATCCTGTTTACTGATTCAGGAGACATTACCCTCTCCCCGGATCCGACGTTTCTCGCCAAAAACGAATTACCCACCAAAAGATGGGGCCCCTGGAGAATATGCCCCCTGAAGGAAGATGCCTCTCTATGCCCAGTAGAGAGCCTCAAGGTCTATCTTCGCAGAACTTCGGACTTTGGTGGAGGCCAACTCTTCAAAGGAGAAACATCGGGCAGCGACCTGTCACTGAAACAACTAAGAGCGAAAATCACCTACTTCATTCGCAGAGTGGATCCTGACAGTACACCCGCCGGTCACGATCCTTGAAAAGTTGCATCGTCTCTGAATTTCTTTCAGAGTATGGACTTCGAAAGCCTTAAAAGCTTCACAGGCTGGAAGTCCTCGCGTGTTTTCTTCAAACATTATGCGAAACAAGTGCACGAAGTCAAACATTTTGTGGTAGCCGCAGGTAGTGTTATGAAACCTGCACCTAACTCTGCATAGAACAGCGAGTTACTTGGGACTCTAACTCTTCGGGTGCCTATGTTGACCCTCGAGCGATACATAGTGATGTCGAAAACACTTAGTGCTTTCTTATAACTGTTCTTATCCCAGGTGAAATGTCATAGTCGTCACACAAGTGCCGCATGCCTAGAGCATGATGTGTTTTAATTAAAGACTGACGTTCCTTGAGAACGAGTGCCTACTAATAAATTTGAAATTCCCTTTCAGATTCAAGAGCAAGTCTTTATTACTATGTACATTATAATTTACTGTAAATTAACCCTACTTATTGCTGCAATTCATTTAATTTCTGCAATTGTGAAATAAAATTCCTATTTCATTACTTGTGCGTCTCAATCCGCTCCTACTTACTATGAAATACATGCCTGTCATAGTTTTATTATCCCCTTCCCTATGGTTCATGGAGATATTAAGGTCATAACCCTTATTATATATTCATTCTTACAATGTAATTTTTGGGCTCAAGCCATGGCGTCCTGATGGAAGGTTCCTGTTTGGTAGCTTCCTTGGGTATAAGACTACTAAGATATTCCCAGAGAATTTAACCACAGGTTATCACAGAATTCTAACTTCTGGAGCGAGTATCTCAAAGGTTTCCCTTTAAGACATCGTAATACAACAGGGGACACGCATGTCTGGTCGTGCCACATAGCTATCTCCACCCCGAACAGAGTTAACGCTTCGGTGTGTAAGGGCTGAGAATAGCTGGGAGCCGTTCCACAGCTAATCTCACTCGTGGCTACTACTGATACTCGAGACGTAAACAAACGGACGCCATTGCTCTAATGACGTCACGCGCGTCTTCATCCTTTGTTTAGTAGCTGCCCTACTGAGACGGATTTTCCCTTGTGTGAACTTTATCGTTTTGCATCTTCGCTATGTCGTTACCTTCAGCCTCGCCTTCTTCTGGAAAGTTGAGTACAAGGTTCCAGTATTGTTTAATTAAGCTCTGGCCGTAAAGTAAATATTATTTTGCGAAATAATTGATGTTTTGTGGCAGAGCTGTGCCTCTACCGGACCCGCCATTTTATGGCGTCGTTGTTGTTTTGCATGTCTTATTTAGTTAGCCACAACAACGCTTCCGGCCTTATATACTAATCGAATACATTAGTTTATTTAGTCTTCATAGCTAGGAACTTTTATATCGTGTTTAGACGCTTTTTATCGGTCATCGATTGACCTCATACCAGTCGGCTACTATAGCCCCCAGGCCAGGAGCCTATATACAAGTGTTCATGCATGATTTATCAGTGATCCTAGACTAAGTTATGAAGATAGTGGCACTATTATTTTACAATACTTTTGACTAGTGATGCAAATGTTTTCGCCTTCAGGGACCATATAGGGGATAGGCTAGTCAGTGATTCTTACTAGCCTAACCTAACCTTAGGACCCCTATATGCTTCCTTCATCCCCTGCCTTGGCATTCCCTCTAATTAGCCTTGATCCCTTTTCTGAGTAAAGGGATTCATTGTCTAATAGAGTATTATATCGCCTCTCAGTCCTCCCTAAAGGAATGAACCCCCTTTAGGATTGCGTCTGAGAGTGAGGTTAGGCTAGCCTACCTCTATGGCTAGGATAGTCTGCGACTTTCCTGCGATAGCGATACGTCTTCTTCCTTGCCTAGTTCAGGACTTTTAGCCCTGATCTAGGTCGGGTTAGGAAGGTTTCTCTGTTCCATGCTGAAACTGTACTCTTGCACCGTTTTAGCCGATCAGCCTAATCTTAGGTTAGGGAGTGTCCTCCCTTCCCTTTGTGGCCGCTCTGGTACAGAAACCCTTCCTGGGAAGACCCCTCTCTTCTCCCTCCCCACCTATCTCTTGTATAGCCTAGCCTATGCTTAGGTTAGTTTATACTCATCTGTCCCCTGTCCTACAACTCCTCCTTAGGGTGGATGAGTAGGGCTACCCGAGCTTCCTTGTGCAGTCCGCTCTGGTACATATACCTTCATAGTGTCCTATAAGGTTAGTTCCTAGTGTAGCTCTGCATAAGGGAGTCTCCCCCCCCCCCATCTTGGGTGTTCCCTAGTCCTCCCTTGGGCTACCTGCTCCCGGTCCCTAGTGACCCCTGCATATGGATGATAGAGCCTGTCTCTATCATGGGTACACCCCCTCAGGGAGGGGGAGGGATGTCTGGAACCCTGAAGGTACTTCCTGCATCCTTCCCCCCCTCCCCCTGTCTCTCTATCTATCCGGGTGCCGGTCTCTTGCCGCCTCTTATGCCGGCAATACCTGCCTCTTGGTGACTTCCCTACCCTTGCCGCCAGCCCCCCGTGTTCCGAGGGACTGCCGGCTGCCGCCGGCTACTACCGGCGGCTCTCCTACTCCTATCTAATCGTCCGCTTGCCGGTCGATCTCCGGAGTGCCGGCATATACTGCCGGCAACCCGATACTACCTGTACCATCCTTACCCCAGTCACCAATCCGGCATCCTCCGGCTGCCGGAGCCGCCGCTCCCTGCCGGCGTGCCGCCGTTGTGCCGGCGGCCGCCATCCTGGTATCTAACTGACTTTTGAAAATTGTCTGTTCTAATGCCAGAATCTATGCTGGAGCGAGCTCCGGCGTGCCGGCGGCTTGCCGGATACCCCGGAGGCGTCAAGAATACTTGCACCCCCTCTCTGTAGCTATCATAAGACTAAGATAGCCCTACCTGGCAAATAGATAAGCTGCTTTGCTTCTAAGATCAGTACCTAGTACTGCTCTATTAGTGATCATGCTGTCTCTTTGCATTCTTCTATTTCCAGCATGCTATGTGCATCTTAGCACGGCTGGTTGCCAGAAGCAGTTACCCTTAATGAGACCTTCTGGCTCTTATCTGGGAACCGAATGAATTCGATCCCAACCTTGTCCTTGGCTTTCCATGGAGTTCCAATATAATGGGAATCCTAAGAAACTATATCCAATGATCTCGGTCATTTGGATTATCCCAGGACCAAGCCTATGGTAACCAGCCGGGCGAGATGCATGGAGCGTGTTCTCCTTTACTGTTTTCACTCTCTATGCATCACACCTTCTATAAGTTAAAATTAATGATTAATATTAACTTAATTTAAGAGCCATTCCTATGACTCCCCCATACTCATTTTCTCTTTCTTCCACAGGAGGAGCAGATGAAGTGCGATTTCGCATACTGTGCCGTGAAACGCTCCCAGTTTTACGGACATACGGCGTGCAGGACTCACGCCCCTTGCTCAGACAAGAAAGGGGATTGGAAGTTCTGGAATCCACTGGAATGTACGGTCTGCCAGGCCTACCTAGTTGAGGCCTTCCATAACCCTCCCTCAGCGGAGGTTAGAGACATTGCTCGTGAGAAACTGCGCAAGTGGGTGCGTGGTTTTCAGAGGAATGCCACTGGACCGTACCTGGCCACCGAAGAACTGAGGTCCCTGCTGTTCCCTAAGGCCTCCCCTGATTCAGTGGTTCCAAAGGAAGCAATCCCCACTGTCCAAATTACGGTGGAACCTGATGTGGTCATGGCTCAGTCCATGCACGAGTGTCGCCTAGATTCCGAAGAGGATGAACAGATCTCTGACGTCTCGGAAGACACGGAGAAGACGCTTATGGCTCAAGGAGCCGAAGAGGACGAAGACAAGGTGGAATACACCGAGTCGGAGATTGGAGCTACTCCCTCGTCCATCCCTCCGCCTACTCCTACACCGACGGATGTGTCCATTCCGTCTACCTCCTCGACCCCGGATCCTTCTTCTTCTACACAAGAACTGATCCGACTGATTAGAGCTGTCATGGACGACAGACTGAAGGAGAACCAGGAGTCCATCAGGTCTATGATTGGATCCAGAGAACCGAAGAAGATCTCGGTTAAGGATCTCCCAGCTTGCTCTCATGCCAATCCGTGGAGGTATGCAGAGCATATGGTTATTGCGACCGGCAGGATCTTTGTTAGTGACAAAATCGGCACGGTCCCGTTGGAAGATGTGGAATTCTTCCCAAGCTTCGAGGCCTACCCGGACTGTTACGTCCGGCTTCGTTCTGAACCTGCCTCGAAGGAGGAGACCGAACCTAAGGAAGAGATAGTGTTCGATCTCGCAAAGGCCCAGGCTATGCTAGCCTCCGCATTTAAGAGCAGGGGCTTTACCTGCTCTAAGCTTCCTGCCTTGAGCAAGAAGCATCCTACTTATGTCGCTCCCGACACTGCGATTCTTCCATTTTTGGAAAAGGCCTTGGCTGCATGCCTTAAAGCGGCGGAAGAAGGGAAACCCTGCCCTGCACTGGAGGAGTGCAGACCCTTCTCCATCGTAACGCCCCCTGACACTAGACAATGGAAAGATGTCCAACATACTTTCGTTGTGGGTAGGCTCGATCCTGACGTTGCCGGACGTCAGTTTAATGAAGACCTCCCTAAGCTCAATGATCACCTCCTTCGCCGGGAACAAGACACGAAGGAGAGGCTTGCAGCGTCTCTTTCTCATCAAGTCCAACTTGAAGTTATGGCCTGTGACACAGCAGTACCCGATCACTACATGGTACTGGCCAAATCCCACTTACTCACGGTAATGAAGGACTTGTACCATTTCATAAAGGCTCGTAGAGCCTGTCGTGAATTCGTGTTTGTCGGTGCCACCGTGAAACACGAACCCCGGAGGCTGATTTCCTCCAACATCTGGGGAAAGCACCTGTTTCCTTCGGACCTTGTCAAGGAAATAACGGACAGAGCCGCCACGGAGAATAGGAACCTTCTCCACAAGTGGGGCATGTCCAGGAAAAGGAAAACCTCTCAGGACGATGGACCTCAGCCTAAGAGGAAACCTCAGAAACCGAAACCCCAGCAACGTCAACAAAGACGTCAGTTTCCGGGACCCCGCTACCTCCCAAGTGGTTGCCCAACCACAACAGACCTTTCAATTGGTCCCCCAACCGGTGTTGTCACAGTCACCGGTCTTCACCCCTGCCTTTGAGCAGCCATCCACTACCTTTCATGCCAGAGGTAGAGGCTCGTCCAGGGGTGCAAGCAGAGACGCCTCTCGTCGTCCCTCCAGAGGTAGAGGAGGAAAGGGAGCTAGCGGCCGAGGCAACAAGTCCTCGGGACACCAGAAGCAATGAAGTGCTTCCGGTGGGAGGAAGACTCCGCCAATTCCAGGATCGTTGGACCTTCGATCCTTGGGCACACAGCATCATCAAGAACGGTCTAGGCTGGAGTTGGGTGCAACCACCCCCAATCTTCCAGCGGTTCTTCCAACAATCGACCCCCATTCTGGAAGAATATGTTCTAGACCTCTTGAACAAGAAGGTGATAAGGAAGGTAAAGTCCACCAGGTTCCAAGGGAGACTGTTTTGCGTTCCCAAGAAGGACTCAGACAAGCTCAGAGTCATTCTGGACTTATCCCCCCTCAACAAGTTCATAGAGAACAACAAATTCAAGATGCTGACGCTTCAACAAATAAGGACCCTTCTGCCTCAAGGTTCCTACACGGTCTCTATAGACCTGGCGGATGCCTATTGGCACATTCCAATGAACCATCACGCTTCCTCCTACCTAGGATTTCGACTCCAAAGGAAAAGCTACGCCTTCCGGGCCATGCCATTCGGCCTCAATGTGGCCCCTCGGATCTTCACGAAGCTGGCAGACGCCATAGTACAACAGCTCCGCCTAAGAGACGTCCAGGTGATGGCCTACCTCGACGACTGGCTAGTCTGGGCTCCATCGCCCGAAGAGTGTACAAAGTCTTGCGACGAAGTTACCCAGTACCTAGAACACCTGGGATTCAAGATCAACGAGAAGAAATCTCGCCTCTCTCCGGCTCAGAAGTTTCAGTGGCTGGGAATCCACTGGAATCTTCAGTCACACCGCCTTTCCATCCCCCAGAAGAAAAGGAAGGAAATAGCAGGGTCTGTCAAGCGACTACTGAAATCCAAACGCATTTCAAGACGACAGCAGGAACGAGTTCTAGGCTCTCTACAATTCGCCTCAGTGACAAACCCAGTGCTTCGTGCACAGCTAAAGGATGCCGCGGGAGTCTGGAGACGATCGGCATCCATCGCTCGAAGAGACCTCAAGAGACGGCTTCCAAACAGACTTCGACGCCTCCTAAAGCCGTGGTCGGAAGCAATGGCCCTGAAAAGGTCCATTCCTCTCCAACACCCTCCTCCTTCACTCAACATCCACACGGATGCCTCACTGGAGGGCTGGGGAGGTCACTCCCACCTGAAACAGGCTCAAGGGACCTGGTCTCCACTATTCAAGACGTTCCACATAAACATCTTGGAGGCCATGGCGGTCCTTCTTACTCTGAAGAAGCTATCCCCGCCGCCCTCGATCCACATCCGTCTAACCCTAGACAACTCGGTGGTAGTTCGTTGTCTCAATCGCCAAGGCTCAAGATCGCCCCAGATAAATCAGGTGCTTCTCCCAATCTTCCGTCTGGCGGAGAAGAAGAAGTGGCACCTGTCTGCAGTTCACCTACAAGGATTCCGCAACGTGACAGCGGATGCTCTATCTCGGACAAACCCGATAGAGTCGGAATGGTCTCTAGACGCAAGATCATTCTCCTTCATCTCTCATCAAGTCCCAGAACTTCAGATAGATCTCTTTGCAACGAGCGACAACAATCAACTTCCTCTGTACGTAGCCCCGTACGAGGACCCCAAGGCAGAAGCGGTGGACGCCATGTCACTGGACTGGAACAGATGGTCCAAGATATACCTGTTCCCTCCCACCAACCTTCTGTTGAAAGTCCTCTCCAAACTGAGAACCTTCAAAGGGACAGCGGCCCTAGTGGCTCCCAAGTGGCCCCGGAGCAACTGGTACCCCCTGGTCCTGGAGCTGCAGCCCAAGCTGATCCCTCTCCCGGGCCCAGTTCTCTCTCAACAAGTACAGAAGTCGACTGTCTTCGCTTCATCATCGAAAATCAAGGACCTTCATCTCATGATTTTCTCTCCCTTGCCGCAAAGAAGAGGTTTGGGATCTCGAAGAAAAGTCTAGACTTCCTAGAGGAATACAAGGACCGAATCCACGAGACGGCAATATGAATCATCCTGGAGAAATGGGTCTCCTTTGTTAAAGCAAAAAATCCTAAAGAAATCACCATTGATTTCTGTATGTCCTTCTTCATTCACCTTCATGGACAAGGATTAGCAGCCAATACGATTTCGACCTGCAAATCGGCTTTGACTAGACCAATTCTATACGCTTTCCAAATTGATCTGTCCAGCGACATCTTTAACAAACTGCCGAAAGCATGTGCTCGCCTACGCCCAGCACCCCCTCCGAAACCGATCTCCTGGTCACTAGACAAGGTGCTCCATTTCGCCTCCAACTTGGACAACGATTCATGCCCCCTCAAGGATCTGACTCAGAAAGTTATATTTTTATTTGCTCTCGCCTCGGGAGCTCGAGTCAGCGAAATAGTGGCATTATCAAGAGAAGAGGGACACATCCTGTTTGCCGATTCAGGAGAAGTGACCCTCTCCCCTGATCCGACGTTTCTCGCCAAAAATGAATTACCCACCAAAAGATGGGGCCCTTGGAGAATATGCCCCCTGAAGGAGGATGTCTCTCTATGTCCAGTAGAGAGCCTCAAGGTCTATCTTCGCAGAACTTCAAACTTTGGTGGAGGCCAACTCTTCAAAGGAGAAACATCGGGCAGCGACCTGTCACTGAAACAATTAAGAGCGAAAATCACCTACTTCATTCGCAGAGCGGATCCGAACAGTACACCCGCTGGTCATGATCCTAGAAAAGTGGCATCTTCTCTGAACTTCTTTCAGAGCATGGACTTTGAGAGCCTTAAAAACTTTACGGGCTGGAAGTCCTCGCGAGTTTTCTTTAAACATTATGCGAAACAAGTGCACGAAATCAAACATTTTGTGGTAGCCGCAGGTAGTGTTATGAAACCTGCACCAAACTCTGCGTAGAACAGTGAGTTACTTGGGACTCTAACTCTTCGGGTGCCTATGTTGACCCTCGAGTGATTCATAGTGATGTCTAAAAACACTTAGTGCTTTTATAACTGTTCTTATCCCAGGTGAAATGTCATAGTGTTACACAAGTGCCGCATGCCTTGAGCATGATGTGTTATTTAAAGACTTGCGTTCCTCGAGAACGAGTACCTACTAATCCTGAAATTCCCTTTCAGATTCAAGAGCAAGCCTTTATTTCTATGTACATTATTATTACTGTAAATGAACTTTACTTTTGCTGTAAATTATTTAATTTCTGCATTGTGAAATAAAATTTCTATTTTATTACTTATGCGTCTCTTTCAGCTCCTACTTACTATGAAATACATACTGTCATAGTTTTATTTACTCCTCCTTTCTTATGGTCATGAAGAATTTAAGATGTCCATTCCTAAATTATATTCACCTTGCCTCAGTAAGGTTCCTACACGAATACTTACTTCTGATAATCAGGAGATGAACTCTACGCACAGTGCCCAACCACCACTGGCCTACTTCAGAATGTTCCTATACAAATATCAAACATTCTGCTTCATCTCTAAGCTTTTAAAAAGTTCTTCTGTCAAGATGAATAGCCCTTCAATACCACTTTGACGTCGGCATAGCCCATGGGAACTTCCTACCAATGGGGGGCAGGATATTTCGTTCCTATGGTTCTTACCTAAGATTACTTTGCTGTTTTGTCAATGCCTAGGCACTTAACTCTGGGGAAAATCTACCACGATACATTGATTCTCTGGTACTCTTCCATCAGGACGCCATGGCTTGAGCCCAAAAAACGGATTTTGAGCGAAGCGAAAAATCTATTTTTGGGTGAGATAGCCATGGCGTCCTGATGGACCCTCCCTACTACTTCGTTCAGTTTGCTCCCACCCTACACAATTGTATCATGGTGATGGGCAGCAACTGGCGCCAGGATAAAGACGCGCGTGACGTCATTAGAGCAATGGCGTCCGTTTGTTTACGTCTCGAGTATCAGTAGTAGCCACGAGTGAGATTAGCTGTGGAACGGCTCCCAGCTATTCTCAGCCCTTACACACCGAAGCGTTAACTCTGTTCGGGGTGGAGATAGCTATGTGGCACGACCAGACATGCGTGTCCCCTGTTGTATTACGATGTCTTAAAGGGAAACCTTTGAGATACTCGCTCCAGAAGTTAGAATTCTGTGATAACCTGTGGTTAAATTCTCTGGGAATATCTTAGTAGTCTTATACCCAAGGAAGCTACCAAACAGGAACCTTCCATCCGCCATGGCTATCTCACCCAAAAATAGATTTTTCGCTTCGCTCAAAATCCGTTATTCCAATACGAATACTTACTCTTCATACCCTGGAGACGAAACTAACCTTCTCAGCACACAGTGTCCAACCACCACTTGTCTGCCTTCCAGAATGTTCCGATACGAATGCCAACCATTCAGTCTCGTCTCCAAGTTCTTCAGGTTCTTCTAGCAAGGTGAATAGCCCTTCGATAACCACTTTGATCTCGGCATGGTCCGTGGGAACTTCACTGCCAAGGGGGGCAGGAAGATTCTTCCCTACGGTTCTTTTATTAAGATTACTATGCTACATTGTTCAAAGCCCTTGGCACTTACCCAATAGGGGAAAATCTACCACGATACATTGATTCTCTGGTATTCTTCCATCAGGACGCCATGGCTTGAGGCCAAAAAACGGATTTTGAGCGAAGCGAAAAATCTATATTTGGGTGAGATAGCCATGGCGTCCTGATGGACCCTCCCTGCTACTTCGTCCAGTTTTTAGGTCCCACCCTGCTCTGCTGTATCATGGTGATCGGCAAGCAACTGGCTTCAGGATGAAGACGGACGTGACGTCATTTAGCAATGGCGCCCGTTTGTTTACGTCTCGAGTACCAAAAGTAGCCACGGACGAGATTAGCTGTGGAACGGCTCCCAGCTATTCTCCGCCTTTACACACCGAAGGTTAACTCTATTCGGGGTGTAGATAGCTATGTGGCGCGTTAATACATGCGTCCCCTGTTGATATACGATGTCTTAAAAGGGAAACCTTTAGGATACTCGCTCCAGAAGTTAGAATTCTGTGATAACCTGTGGTTAAATTCTCTGGGAATATCTTAGTAGTTATTTACCCAAAGAAGCTACCAAAAAGGAACCTTCCATCAGGACGCCATGGCTATCTCACCCAAAAATAGATTTTTTGCTTCGCTCAAAATCCGTTTTTTACTTCTGAGTAGGGGTAGTTTTTTTCATGAAGGCAATAAATTTGAACTCATGATTCTCATCCTTATCTCACATAGGCCTATTCAAAATGCTAATGAATGACTAAAAATAAGGCTGATAATCAAAATACATAAAAATAATATTGCGTGTTTTACTCCTTAAATTTTAAGGAGGTGAAAAAGGTTGGGAACCACTGCCTTAAAAAAAAAGTGCCATTACCGAACACCCAAGAGAAAGTCTGTAATTGATAAACATCTGAATGGTAGGATACAACAACAGCCTATAGGTAATTCAGAAACACCCTCTCTCTCTTCTTATGCGTTTCTTTAGCTTAACGGGAAATATCTGGCGTCTCGTTTGCTTATTCCTTCTCAGCTCTGATTGCGTTGTTGTATACCTATGTTACGCCATGCAAACGTTTTTTTTTTTTTAATTAATGAATTTAACCAGGTAGCGGTGAAAAGCCCATACTTATTGTAGATAAATTGACTGAAAATTACAATTTTCCCGGTAATAAACTTAAAATGTGTTATTAAAAGAAAAGAAGTGCGATTAGTGAATGAAAAGTCTGTAATTGATAAACATTTGTATTATATCTAAAAAAAATGTAAACATGAGAAAATATTCTACTCAGGCTACTGAAATATCATCGCTATATGTATAGAATTGAATTAGGATGAAGAAACCTTTAGCTAGAGCGTTTGACTGAAATGACTAGCATACAATTAATTAACTCTTCCATTAACAACACCAGGCTGCTCATATAATCCAGAGGAAACAAAATGAAATGTCTCGCTTGCCAACAGTAGCTCATAAGGTAAACTGGTAAAGGAACACTCTCACCTCATGAATTTTAGCAGGAAATATCTGACGTATCATTTGCTGATTCTGTCATAGGTCTGATTGGTGGTAGTTTTATGTGACGTTCTGCAATCGTATTTTTATGAATGAATTTATGGTGTAGTGGTTAAAAACCTATACTTATTTTAGATGAATTTTAACTTAAAATTATAATTTTAATGGAAATTTTTAAAAATTGTCATTATTTATTAATAAGTGGATAATGGAACTTGTTGAAGTGTATATTAACCAAACATGTCATATTCGATGGAATCCTTGGTTGTATTTTGGCTACGATGCCAGATGTGCGTGTGTTTGTCTGTGAAGCTGGAGTAAGCAAGGCAACCGCCAATCACATCTGAGGAGGGCATAGACGATCAGAGGACTGAAATTTACCGCTGAGAAAGCTTCCCAAGAAATTATGAGTTCCCGTTTGGAAAACCTACCCAAATTTTCTTAAAATCGCATTTAAACTCTCCAGCTGAAGGGAACGTGAGCTGAAGGATTTTTTTATCATTATATCTGCAATTCCTACAAAAAACAACAAAATCAGGTCCGGTCCACCATAGCTTGACCGTTTAAAAAAGGTTTAATGGAAATTCGGAAAGGTTTTTCAAACACTAACACAAAACCCCGTCCCCGGAACTCTCTTTTATAAGAGGCAACTATCAATCACAGCTGTGGAAGTTCTAGACAATCAGAGGACTGGAATGTAATGCCAATTTCAGTTTTTGAGAGAATTAAAGATATATTTTTTCTAATATATAAAAAGGCAGTCTACTATAAATTTTTTGCACAACTCTTTCAGAGGAATAAATTCTGGTTTTCAAGTAATTTTTTTTTCTATTAAGGATAATACATCTTTTGGATGTCCTGAGGAGTAGGATGAACTTTACAGTTGATAAATTCTATTTATTATTATTATTATTATTATTATTATTATTATTATTATTATTATTATTATTATTATTATTATTATTATTACTTGCTAAGCTACAACCTTATTTGGAAAAGCAGGATGCTATATTGATGAAAGAAATAAAGAAACAAATAAACTACGAGAGACGTAATGGATAATTAACATATTTTAAAACAATAACAACATTGAAATACATTTTTCATAAATAAAATATAAAGAGACTTGTGTCAACCTGTCACCTACATGATTAGGAAGATAATTCCACAAGCCTAAATATCAAAATTAGTTTTGTGATGAGTTTTTGATTAAAAAAAAAAAAAAACTATGCTGTATACTATATCCCACTAAATTCAATGTTCCATATTTCTTGCATTTATAGACTATAGATAATAAACGTTTTAGAGGCCTGGACTGTGTGGTTAATATTTTCGAATGCGAAGTTGCGATCGCGATATAGACAATTGCAATGTTGCCAGATATGGGAATTTATTCCTAGATTTGGGGATTTTGGGTGTCTGATGGGGTATTCTGTACAAATTTCTATGAAGAAGAAACAAAGAAGAGTACATCTTTACATTGTTGCAATTAGTTTACTTGCACTTATATGAAGTATAGTGAGTAATTTCTATATTAATAAAGCTTACATGATCAGGAGAAAATATATTTCTGGAAATGGGAATTTTTGGGTTATTTTGGGGATATTTTACTACGAGTTTCGGGTATTTTTAGACTAACGATGCGCATCTGACAACACTGACCTCTACCATTATTGTGTTACTTACTGCCGTCTGGCTGTCATAGTGATAATTGTTGAGTTGTGACAAATCGTTATGTGTTTGATATTCATCAAACAACTTCGAAACAGGACTTTCATTTCCTGTGTTTCTGTTATTACAAAGACCATAACAGAAGATTGTTTCCATGCGGTATTGAGGAGAAAAATTTCCCAGTAAGTGAGTGAGAGCTTGTTCCCAAAATTGGGGTTTATTTATGAACAGTTATCTCAGCTGAATCATTTATAGGCTATTATGAGACAAAATTCATTAGATCTTATTTTACTGTATTACAGGGCAATGTAACCGAGGAAAAAAAAACTACTCTCGCTTGAAAATGAGATTCTGTAATACAGTAAAACTTTACCGTTGTCCTGTAGAAAATAATGTGATTTGACCGGTTTTCAGTTATTGCCGAAGCCTAATTTAGCGTTTTACATATGATAAGTTTTTTTTCAGAATAAAATAGCCATATAATTGGTCAGGGTTTAGTTTTAGTATCTGTCACAACCAAATATATGGTTTCAGTGTAGTACTGTAAGCACTATTTGATACGTATAAATTTAGTAAAGTAATCCTGTTTTATATATTGAACATGATGAGACTACTAAAGTTAGAAAAGCAGAAGTATGATGCTTAATATCTTGCAATTAAAACAATGGACCAAGAAAAAGATTACTTGAAAACGTGTAGGCCAAATCGAATAAGAGGGTTAGGTATAGGCTAGTTTTCTGAACCATTTTGATTTACGTCTCGTGAGTTTAATGCCCATCCTAAGTTCCCGATTAGCACATCAATCCCTCTCCTCCCACAGTACCGTTGAAAGATTAGCCGCACATCGTAACTAGTACTACATAACGTAACCCAACCTAGGAACCTATGTCGGTTACTTTATAGAACAGTGCAATATTAGGACATTAAAACTCATAATTGAATTGATCTTTGTAAGTACAGTATACTATTTTGAATCTCATGTGCTACTGGCAGAAACCTCTAACAAATTTACAGATTTTGATATAAAGAATTCCCCTTTTGCTCCTTTTGTCATCTTAATGCATGCCACAGGAACCTGCTTCCTCCTGGTATGTCAGAAGAAAACTCATAGGGGGTGTATCTGTTGTAAGTTACTTGTTTGAAGAGAGTAAAAGGGCCCAACATTTTATATTCTAAACCTCTTGGTTATATGTTTTCAATATTGGAATATACTGTTCAATATAATTACTGTACAGCTATTATTTTATTTATCATGTTCATGATGAAACTTTAGGATAGAAATGTGTTTTTGGTATTCTTAGTCTGGTAACGAGAAATGGAATTAAAGTCTGTGTTCGAACAGAGGGTGCAGCACGAAACTACAACTCACCCCTCTTTATCTCGCCCCTCTTGTTAACTCTTTTCACCCAATGTCAAGTTTGTAAATTAATAATTTTTTTTCAGCCAGTTATTCAATATTTTTCAATATTAATCTTACCCGATAATCATGTAGCTGTCAACTCTGTTGCCGACAGAAATCTACGGTCGGGATACGCCAGCGATCGCTATACAGGTGGGGGTGAACACCACAGCGCCATCTGTGGTCAGGTACTCCAGTACTTCTTGTCAACACCACCTCAATTTTTCCTCTGTCGTGCCTCCGGCTAGACCTACATGGATACGCTGTTGATTCTGGAGTTATTGCTCACGATTTGGTGATGTATTTGCTCTAGAGTTTAGCTTTCGCTATTCAGGAAGTTTTATCATTAGCTTAGCTAGCTTTTGGAATTAATTTGATTATTTATGGTGACGAAGAGAGTATGAACTCTCTTTCACTTTTAAATGGCCGACCCTTCCCTTAGACGGAAGTGTTGGTGTCGAAGAGAGTATAGACTCTCTTTCTTAATTTTGCTTAACAAAAGTTATAGATTTATTTTATATCTCTCCGCCTTTTATAGGCCTCTTCGATTAACTTCCTTTTATTATAAACTTATTAAAATTAATTTTTATATTTGTTTATATTCGACCTTTCCTAATAGTAGGCGGTCTTTTCTTGGAACCGAAGTTAATTTACATTGGGCCCGTCATTTCGTTTTTACCTGTTAACATATTATGCTATTTTAATGTTTTTGAAAGAATTTCTTTGATAGTCTCGTACTGTTTTCAAAGTTGAACTAACGTTTTGTTTTGTCTCTGCAGTTGTTGACGTTCAGAACGTTCAACTTGCGCTCTATCGTTACGATAGAGAGAGAGCATTCACGGTGTCACGTTGCAGTAAGAGTAAACCGATTCTAGCGTTTTGTTCATTCTTTCTTAGCTTAAATGGTTTTAATTCTAATAAAGGAACTTTTTTATTTGGGAAATCTTTCAGTTTTTTTCCTTTAACAATAATATGTTTTAACGATATATATAATTGGGCTCTTCTCTCAGGTCCTAAGTCAAGAGAGAGAGAGAGAGAGATAGAGCGGGTAACGTTGTTATCGTTTTTGCTCTTCTCCCTAGTCTCTTTAGGGGAAGAAGGTAAACGTTTCTAGAGTTTTATTCTTGTTCTCAAGCTTTATGCGGTGAGAGATTTTAAACGTAGTTTATTTGATCTAGTGCTTAGTCTCTTTTCCAGCCACTGAATTATTTATCTTTCATTATGTTTTTCTGTTACATTGTAATACTGTTTTCGCAATTACTAACTTTTAATGAAGGATAGAATTGCGTGTTTCAGGTACAAACCACTTAAAGTTTCGAGTTCAGTGAAATAAGTGCAAACAGAAAATCAAAAGTGATAAAGTGATAAGCGCAAAGTGTTACAGTGTTGCGTTCGAGGGTTCGTCTATTCGTGCCAGTTGTTCGCCTAGTCTGGGACCTCTTACAAGCTCCCAAGCCCAGGGGAGAAGTAATGTCGAAGGACTTATGGGTTCAGCAGGCCTTGATCGACGAACAGACGTTTCCCTCCGTGGTTTCGGGTGTATCTACACACGTTGCCGACGTGATCACCCCACCCACACAAAGACGAGAGAGCCCTTTTATTCCTCGTCTGCGGAAGAGGTTTCTCGCAGAAACCATGGACCAATCTTGCAGCTTTTAAGTGCAAGTCGGTCCCTTCCGCGCAAGTCCAACTCCTAGGTGGTGCCATTAGCACTGGGTCAGTTCGGACTTGCTGCAGTACGACAACTGCACACCTCCCAGAGAGGCAAGGTGGTATCGCAACAGGCAGTAACTCTGTCTGTTGCCGCACCAGCTGTTTTAGACCCTCAGTCTCAACGGACAGTAGCTCCGTTTGTTGTTGTCTTTCTTAAACTCTAGTGGTCTATGCTGCAGACAATGCAGTCTCAGCTTGCGGTGTTGATGCAGGAGTTTCAGGCAGAGAAGGTTAGCACACCTCCTCCTGCGAGCGCTCCTCCACCTCTGCGCAGTCCATCCTGCCAGACGTATGATGTTGAGGTTCCCCAACCTGCCTCCATGCGTGAGCTGCCGTTTTGGGAGTTGCCAGATACCAGCGCTGTGCAGCAACCTCCACTTTCCTTGAGGCTCCTCAACACTTGAGGCAGGAGCCTTATGCTTTGCATCCACCATCCTTGAGGCAGCAACCTCAACTCTTGCGCTTGAGGCAAGAACCTCAACTCTTGCGGCAGCCACCTCAACTCTTGAGGCAAGAACCTCAACTCTTGAGGCAAGAGCCTCAACTCTTGAGGCAAGAACCTCAACTCTTGAGGCAAGAGCCTCAACTCTTGAGGCAAGAGCCTCAACTCTTGAGGCAAGAACCTCAACTCTTGAGGCAAGAGCCTCAACTCTTGAGGCAAGAACCTCAACTCTTGAGGCAAGAACCTCAACTCTTGAGGCAAGAGCCTCAACTCTTGAGGCAAGAACCTCAACTCTTGAGGCAAGAGCCTCAACTCTTGAGGCAAGAACCTCAACTCTTGAGGCAGACGCTACTCTTGAGGCAGGAACCTCATGCTATGAGGCAGCCGCCTCAACGCATGCAGCAACCGCATTCTTCACAGCATGAGCCTCTCTCTGCGCAGCTACCTCCTCAACCCTTGAGGCAGACGCAACTCTTGAGGCAGGAACCTCACAGGAGCCTCATGCTATGCGGCATCCTCCTCAAACCATGAGGCAGGAGCCTCATGCTATGCGGCATCCTCCTCAACCCATGAGGCAGGAGCCTCATACTATGCGGCATCCTCCTCAACCCATGAGGCAGGAGTCTCATGCTATGAGGAGCCTCATGCTATGCGGCATCCTCCTCAAACCATGAGGCAGGAGCCTCATGCTATGCGGCAACCGCCTCAACCCATGAGGCAGGAGCCTCATACTATGCGGCATCCTCCTCAACGCATGCGGCATGAGCCTCATCCCTTGCAGCATGAGCCTCATCCCATGCAGCATGAGCCTCATCCCATGCAGCATGAGCCTCATCCCATGCAGCATAAGCCGCACGCCATGCAACATGCTCTGCTTACCTTACAGCATGCTCTACATACAGCATGCTCTGCATTCCTTACCGCATGCTCCTCAGTCACACATCTTTGGTTGTTGCCAACTCACTAGACTGTCAAGCAGTTTCATAACGTTGCCTTCTAGTCTGCTGCTTTTGCACCAGTGAAACCCTCACTGAGAGAACTTAGCTTTTCTCGGATATGGTTCCTGTAGATGAGAAAGTGCTATTCTCCCTCCTTCTGATATTCCCTTGAGGACTCTGTCATTTGGAGAGGAGCCTTTAGCTGCTTAGCCTCCTATGGACTTTTATTTAAGCATAACATGCTTCCAGGGAGGGTAATGGTTCCACTTCAGTCGCTAGCCCCGTCTGTTACCACACCTGCTCCCATAGACCTTGAGCTTTGTTGCAAGACATGTAGTCCAAGCTTAGTCCTTGTTAGAGGATTTTTTGTTTACGGAGTCAGTGTGTCACTGGGAAGACGTTCAACAACCAGCAGAAGTGACTTGTTGTGACGCAGTGCGGCAACCTCAGCAACCCGATAAGGAGTTGTCTGTACGACCCAGACAGTCTAGACAGCTTCGGGTTGTCGCGGTACTTCCTCGCTTCCCCATGGTTGACAGTTCACAGACTGTGCAGCAGTACCATGATCTTGTGTCCGGCTCCGTCAGACGACTAGCTTTTAAGAGCTCCCACAAGTCGTCGCTGTCTGGAGATTCTCAGATGGACTATGGATCTGACCTAGGAACTGGGCCTCCTGGTCAATTTTGAGGAGTCCCAGCTCGTCCCATCCCAGACCATTGTCTACCTGGGTATGGATCTTCAGAGTCGAGCTTTTCGGGCTTTTCCGTCGGCCCCAAGGATCTATTAAGCCCTAGATTGCATCCAGAGCATGCTGAGAAGGAACCGATGCTCAGTCAGGTAGTGGATGAGTCTAACAGGGACTCTTTCATCGCTGGCCCTGTTCATCGAGTTAGGGGGACGCCACCTCCGCCCCCTTCAGTATCATCTAGCGACTCACTGGATAAAGGACATGACGCTAGAGACGATCTCAGTTCCTGTTTCCGAAGAGAGGAGGTCTTCTCTCACGTGATGAAAGAACAGCTTTATTCTCAAGGAAGTCTACCTTTGGCTGTTCAGAAACCCGACCGCCGTCTCTTCTCTGACGCTTCAGACACGGGCTGGGGTGCGACTTTGGACGGACAGGAATGCTCGGGAACATGGAATCAGGAGCTAAGGACACTTCACATCTATTGCAAGGAGCTGTTGGCGGTTCATCTGGCCTTGATAAACTTCAAGTCCCTCCAGCTTAACAAGGTGGTGGAGGTGGACTCTGACAACACCACAGCCTTGGCTTACATCTCCAAGCAGGGAGGGACTCATTCGTGGAAGTTGTTCTAGATCGCAAGGGACCTCCTCATCTGGTTAAAAGATCGAAAGCTCACGCTGGTAACGAGGTTCATTCAGGGCGATATGAATGTCATGGCAGATCGCCTTAGCCGGAAGGGTCAGGTCATCCCCACAGAGTGGACCCTTCACAAGAATGTTTGCAGCAGACTTTGGGCCCTGTGGGGTCAGCCAACCATAGATCTGTTCGCTACCTCGATAACCTAGAGACTCCCGTTGTATTGTTCTCCGATTCCAGACCCAGCAGCAGTTCACGTGGATGCTTTTCTGCTGGATTGGTCCCATCTCGACCTGTATGCATTCCCGCCGTTCAAGATTGCCAACAGGGTACTTCAGAAGTTCGCCTCTCGCAAAGGGACACGGCTGACGTTGGTTGGCTCCGCTCTGGCCCGCGAGAGAATGGTTCATAGAGGTACTGCAATGGCTGGTCGACATTCCCAGGACTCTTCCTCTAGGAGTGGACCTTCTACGTCTACCTCACGTAAAGAAGGTACATCCAAACCTCCACGCTCTTCGTCTGACTGCCTTCAGACTTTCGAAAGACTCTCAAGAGCTAGGGGCTTTTCGAAGGAGGCAGCCAGAGCGATTGCCAGAGCAAGGAGGACATCCACTCTCAGAGTCTATCAGTCTAAGGGGAAGTCTTCCGAAGCTGGTACAAGGCCAATGCAGTTTCCTCATCCAGTACCACTGTAACCCAGATTGCTGACTTCCTGTTACATCTAAGGAACGTAAGATCCCTTTCAGCTCCTACGATTAAGGGTTACAGAAGTATGTTGGCAGCGGTTTTCCGCCACAGAGGCTTGGATCTTTCCACCAACAAAGACCTACAGGACCTCCTTAGGTCTTTTGAGACCTCAAAGGAACGTCGGTTGTCCACTCCAGGCTGGAATCTAGACGTGGTCCTAAGGTTCCTTATGTCATCGAGATTTGAACCTCTCCAATCAGCCTCTTTTAAGGACCTCACATTAAAAACTCTTTTCCTCGTGTGCTTGACAACAGCTAAAAGAGTAAGTGAGATCCACGCCTTCAGCAGGAACATAGTTTTCACATCTGAAACGGCTACATGTTCCTTGCAGCTCTGTTTTTTGCTAAAACGAGCTTCCTTCACGTCCTTGGCCTAAGTCGTTCGAGATCCCAAACCTGTCCAACTTGGTTGGGGGACGAACTGGAGAGAGTACTTTGCCCAGTTAGAGCTCTTAGGTACTATCTAAAAAGGTCATAACCTTTACGAGGACAATCAGTAGCCTTATGGTGTGCTATCAAGAAGCCTTCTCTTCCAAGTTCTAAGAACTCAGTTTCTTACCTATTCAGGCTCCTGATTAGGGAAGCACATTCTCATCTGAAGGAAGAAGACCTTGCTTTGCTGAAGGTAAGGACACATGAAGTGAGAGCTGTGGCTACTTCAGTGGCCCTCAAACAGAACCGTTCTCTGCAGAGTGTTATGGATGCAACCTATTGGAGAAGCAAGTCAGTGTTCGCATCATTCTATCTCAAAGATGTCCAGTCTCTTTACGGGAACTGCTACACCCTGGGACCATTCGTAGCAACGAATGCAGTAGTAGGCGGGGGCTCAGCCACTACATTCCCATAATCCCATAACCTTTTTAACCTTTCTCTTGAATACTTTTTATGGGTTGTACGGTCGGCTAAGAAGCCTTCCACATCCTTGTTGATTTGGCGGGTGGTCAATTCTTTCTTGAGAAGCGCCGAGGTTAAAGGTTGTGATGAGGTCCTTTAGTATGGGTTGCAGCCCTTTATACTTCAGCACCTAAGAGTCGTTCAGCATCCTAAGAGGACCGCTACGCTCAGTAAGGAAGACGTACTTATAAAGGCAGAGTAATGGTTCAAGTCGTCTTCCTTACCAGGTACTTATTTATTTTATGTTATTTTTGAATAACTAATAAAATAAAATACGGGATACTTAGCTTCTTTGTTAACATGTATGCTGGTCTCCACCCACCACCCTGGGTGTGAATCAGCTACATGATTATCGGGTAAGATTAATATTGAAAAATGTTATTTTCATTAGTAAAATAAATTTTTGAATATACTTACCCGATAATCATGATTTAATTGACCCACCCTTCCTCCCCATAGAGAACCAGTGGACCGAGGAAAAAATTGAGGTGGTGTTGACAAGAAGTACTGGAGTACCTGACCACAGATGGCGCTGTGGTGTTCACCCCCACCTGTATAGCGATCGCTGGCGTATCCCGACCGTAGATTTCTATTGGCAACAGAGTTGACAGCTACATGATTATCGGGTAAGTATATTCAAAAATTTATTTTACTAATGAAAATAACATTTTTAAGTATTGTGAGTACTATGATAGAAATGGGACTTTTGTTGTTGTTCTATTATATCATTTTTTTTGTCGAGCAAGACTTAATTTGGAACATAATGTACATCTGTTCGAACTGAATTAAAGTTGAAATGCTATAAACTATTATCCACTTGGTAAAGTGTGTATAATGTACGACCATTTCAAATGAATTGAGACCTGTAGGTTTTATGTTTTTACTCTCCAGTTTTGATTTGGACGCTAACACCTATTGTTTATTAGATGGGCACTATCTCTAAGAGATGTAATATGGGAAAATCACTTGGGTTCCGAAAAGCATAGTCATGCCCCAACCCTCAAATTTAAAAAGATAATCCAATCAGAACCGGAAGGCCTTATAAAGTGCTTCCTTCCTTTTTTCTTAGCCACTCGCTACTCTGTAAGGACGTCATAAAATTATCTAAATTTTCAATATTAAACTTACCCGATAATCATGTAGCTGTCAACTCTGTTGCCCGACAGAATTCTATGGAGGGATACGCCAGCTATCACAATACTAGAAGGGGGTGTTCTTACCAGCGCCACCTGTGGCCAGGTACTCAAGTACTTCTTGTTGACACCTCCTCAATTATTCCTCTGTCGTGCTTCTGACAAGACGTTCTGGGATACGCTTATGTTCTTGGAGTATTTTCACGACTTTGGTGAAGTATTTCTCTTTGATTTCGGCTGTCGCTTTACTGGAAACTTCTATTTTAGCTTAGTTAGCTTTTGGAATTAATTTGATTAATTTTGGTGACGAAGAGAGTATGAACTCTCGTTCACCTTTCAATGGCCGACCCTTCCCTTAGACGGAAGTGTTGGTGTCTAAGAGAGTATAGACTCTCTTTCTTAATTTTGCTTAACAAAAGTTATAGATTTATTTTATATCTCTCCGCCTCTTATAGGCCTCTTCGATTAACTTCCTTTTATTATAAACTTATTAAAATTAATTTTTATATTTGTTTATATTCGACCTTCCTAATAGTAGGCGGTCTTTTCTTGGTACCGAAGTTAATTATCGTGAGCCCGTCATTTCGGTTTTACGTGTTAACATATTATGCTATTTTAAGGTCTTTGAAAGAATTTCTTTGATAGTCTCGTACTTTTTCAAAGTTGAACTAACGTTTTGTTTGTCTCGGCAGTTGTTGACGTTCAGAACGTTTCAACTTGCACTCTATCGTTACGATAGAGAAAGAATGTTCACGGTTTCACATTGCAGTAAGAGTAACCGTGTCTAGCGTTTTGTTCATTCTTTCTTAACTTAATGGTTTTGATCCTAATAAAGGAACTTTTCTTTTTAGGAAATATTTCAGTTTTTTTCCTTTAACAATAATATGTTTTAACGATATATATGATTGGGCTCTTCTCTCAGGTTCTAAGTCAAGAGAGAGAGAGAGAGAGAGAGATAGAGACGGAGGGAGAAAGAGGATAAACGTTTCCCTCAAGCCTGCCAGGCGTACGAGTAACGTCGTTATC
Organism: Palaemon carinicauda; assembly: GCF_036898095.1. Taxonomy (NCBI): domain Eukaryota; kingdom Metazoa; phylum Arthropoda; class Malacostraca; order Decapoda; family Palaemonidae; genus Palaemon; species Palaemon carinicauda. The sequence continues at coordinate 134,082,077 of NC_090729.1, forward strand.
GTTTTGCTCTTATCCCTAGTCTCTTTAGGGGAAGAAACTAAACGTTTCTAGAGTGATCTAGTGTTTAGTCTCTTTCCAGCCACTGAATTTTCTTTCATTAGATTTTTCTGTTACATTGTAATTCTGTTTTCGCAATTACTAACTTTTGAGAAGGATAGAATTGCGTGTTTCAGGTACAAACCACTTAAAGTTTCGAGTTCAGTGAAATAAGTGCAAACAGAAATCATAGTGATAAGTGATTAGCGCAAAGTATGTCAGTGTTATGCGTGAGGGTACTTTTGTGCGCGCCAGTCGTCCTCCCAGTCCGGGACCTCTTGCAAGCTCCCAAGCCCAGGGGAGAAGCAATGTCGAAGGGCATAAGGGTTCGGCAGGCCTTGATCGGCGCACAGAAGTATCCTCGGTGGTTGTGGGCGTGTCTTACCGAGACCGTCACTCCCACCCGCAGACGATTGAGCCCTTATTTTGCTCGTCTGCAGAAGAGATTTAGAGGAGGAAATAAAGGCAGAGTTACGCTGGTCTCAGGTCTCAAGACCTCTTAAACGTAAAGTCCAGACCTATGCCAGACGTACGAAGTAAAGTTCAACAACCCGGATGCAGTCATTGGGTTAGCTCTGACTCTCCTCAGTCATCAGTTTGTCGGGCTGAGAGTGCGCCTACACTCCCCCCCCCCCCCCCCTATGCTCGCTCCGCCTGATCGCAGTACCACCTGCCAGGCGTACGATGTTGTGGACTCTACTACAGTCCATGCAAGCACAGCTTTCGGACCTGATGCGTGAGTGTCGTGCTGAGAGTGTTGCACCTCCTCCTCCTCCTGCACCGGTGGTGCACCAACCGCCTGCACCCGTTCAGCCTGTGCTGCACCCGCCTGCACCGGTGGTGCACCAACCGGCTGCACCCGTTCAGCCTGTGCTGCACCCGCCTGCACTCGCTGCACCCAGTCGCAACACCATCTGCCAGGCGTACGATGTTGTGGACTCTACTACAGTCCATGCAAGCACAGCTTTCGGACCTGTTGCGTGAGTGTCGGGCTGAGAGTGTTGCACCTCCACCTGCACCCTTTCAGCCTGTGCTCAACCCGCCTGCACTCGCTGCACCACGTCGCAGCACCATCTGCCAGGCGTACGATGTTGTGGACTCTACTACAGTCCATGCAAGCACAGCTTTCGGACCTGTTGTGTGAGTGTTGGGCTGAGAGTGTTGCACCTCCCCTGCACCCGTTCAGCCTGTGCTCAACCCGCCTGCACTCGCTGCACCCAGTCGCAGCACCATCTGCCAGGCGTACGATGTTGAACCTCTTTCTGTGTTCGCTGTTCCCAGTGTTGTTCAGCCTCAGCCTTCTTCAAGGCAACCTTCGGTTTGGGATCAGGAGGATTACCCCACTCTTCCTCCTCCTCCCCTGGCTGCTCCACCGGTGGTGCAACTCTCGGTGGAGGTACAACCTCTTCCACCTGTGAGTCAGTCTCCTCAGCTGCTGCACCGAGCTCAACCCGTGCACCCTGATCCTGCGCCTCAGACACCTCTGCTTGCGGGAACTTTACCTTGTTCTGCGCAACCTCGGTCTCTTCACGCTCCACTCATACCACAGGAACAGGAACTTTCTGCACCTTCCACTGTTGTTGTTCCAGCTCGTTCTGACTCTGCTGTTCAGCATACCTTACCTCCATTTTCAAACCATGGCAAAAATATGAATCATGAGTTATGAATGTAAGGTAAACATTATGTTGATTTTTAAACCCCATGCAAGCATGCATAAAGCACTCTAGCACTGGTCATGGAATTTCTGAGAAATGTTAAACGCCATGCACACGCTCTGCTTTCCTTACAGCAGGCTCTGCTTACAGCAGGCTCTGCTTACTACATGCTCAGCATTCAGCATGCTCTGCATTCAGCATGCTCTGCATACAACATGCTCTGCATACAGCATGCTCTGCATTCAGCATGCTCTGCATACAACATGCTCTACTTACAGCATGCTCTGCATACAGCATACTCTGCATTCATCATGCTCTGCATACCTTACCGCATGCTTCTCAACATATCTTGGGTTGTTGCCAACTCACTAGACTGTCAAGCAGTTTCATAACGTTGCCTTCTAGTCTGCTGCTTTTGCACCAGTGAACCCTCACTCAGAGAACTTAGCTTTTCTAGGATAAGGTCCCTGTAGATGAGAAAGTTCTTTTCTCCCTCCTTCTGATATTCCCTTGAGGACTCTGTCATTTGGAGGGAGCCTTTAGCTGCATAACCTCTTATGGACTTTTATTTAAGCATAACATGCTTACAGGGAAGGTAATGGTTCCACTTCAGCCGCTAATCCCGTCTGTTACCACACCTGCTCCCATAGACCTTGAGCTGTGTTGCATGTCATGCAGTCCAAGCTTAGTCCTTGTTAGAGGATTTTTGTTTACGGAGTCAATGTGTCACGGGGAAGACGTTCAACAACCAACAGAAGGGACTTGTTGTGACGCAGTGCGGCAACCTCAGCAACCCGTTAAGGAGTTGTCTGTACGACCAAGATAGTCTAGACAGATTCGGGTTGTCACTGTACTTCCTCGCTTGCCCATGATTGTCAGTTTACAGACTGTGCAGCAGTATCATGATCTTGTGTCCGGCTCCGTCAGACGACTGGCTTTTAAGAGCTCCCACAAGTCGTCGCTGTCTGGAGATTTTCAAATGGACTATGGATCTGACCAAGGAACTGGGCCTCCTGGTCAATTTTGAGGAGTCTCAGCTCGTTCCATCCCAGACCATTGTTTCCTTGGGTATGGATCTTCAGAGTCGAGCTTTTCGGACTTGTCCGTCGGCCCCAAGGATCTTCCAAGCCCTAGAATGCATCCAGAGCATGCTGAGAAGGAACCGATGCTTAGTCAGGCAGGGGATGAGTCTAACAGGGACACTTTCATCGCTGGCCCTGTTCATCGAGTTAGGGAGACTCCACCTCCGCCCCCTTCAGTATCATCTAGCTGCTCACTGGATAAAGGACATGACGCTAGAGACGGGCTCAGTTCCTGTTTCCGAAGAGATGAGGTCTACTCTAACGTGGTGGAAGAACAGCATTCTTCTCAAGGAAGGTCTACCTTTGGCTGTTCAGACCCCCGACCACCGTCTCTTCTCGGACGCATCGGACACGGGCTGGGGTGCGACACTGGACGGACAGGAATGCTCAGGAACATGGAATCAGGAGCAAAGGACACTTCACATCTATTGCAAGGAGTTGTTGGCAGTTCATCTGGCCTTGATAAACTTCAAGTCCCTCCAGCTTAACAAGGTGGTGGAGGTGAACTCCGACTACACCACAACCTTGGCTTACATCTCCAAGCAGAGAGGGACTCATTCGAGGAAGTTGTTCAAGATCGCAAGGGACCTCCTCATTTGGTCAAAGATCGAAAGCTCACGCTGGTAACGAGGCTCATTCAGGGCGATATGAATGTCATGGCAGATTGCCTCAGCCGTAAGGGTCAGGTCTTCCCCACAGAGTGGACCCTTCACAAGAATGTTTGCAGCAGACTTTGGGCCCTGTGGGGTCTGCCAACCATAGTTCTATTCGCTACCTCGATGACCAAGAAGCTCCTCTTGTATTGTTCTCCGATTCCAGACCCAGCAGCAGTTCGCGTGGATGCCTTTCTGCTGGATTGGTCCCATCTCAACCTGTATGCATTCCCGCCGTTCAAGATTGTCAACAGGGTACTTCAGAAGTTCGCCTCTCACAAAGGGACACGGTTGACGTTGGTTGCTCCCCTCTGACCCGCGAGAGAAGGGTTCACCGAGGTACTGCAATGGCTGGTCGACGTTCCCAGGACTCTTCCTCCTAGAGTGGACCTTCTGCGTCTACCTCACGTAAAGAAGGTACACCCAAACCTCCACGCTCTTCGTCTGACTGCCTTCAGACTATCGAAAGTCTCTCAAGTACTAGAGGCTTTTCGAAGGAGGCAGCCAGAACGATTGCCAGAGCAAGGACGACATCCACTCTCAGAGTCTATCAGTCTTAATGGGAAGTCTTCCGAAGCTGGTGCAAGGCCAATGCAGTTTTCCTCAACCAGTACCACTGTAACCCAGATTGCTGACTTCCTGTTACATCTAAGGAACGTAAAATCCCTATCAGCTCCTACGATCAAGGGTTACAGAAGTATGTTGGCAGCAGTTTTCCGCCACAGAGGCTTGGATCTTTCCTCCAACAAAGATCTACAGGACCTCCTTAGGTCTTTTGAGACCTCAAAGGAACGTCGGTTGTCCACTCCAGGCTGGAATCTAGACGTGGTCCTAAGGTTCCTAATGTCATCAGGATTTGAACCGTTCCAATCAGCCTCTTTTAAGGACCTCACATTAGAAACTCTTTTCCTCGTGTGCTTAGCAACAGGTAAAAGAGTAAGTGAGATCCACGCCTTCAGCAGGAACATAGGTTTCACATCTGAAACGGCTACATGTTCCTTGCGGCTCGGTTTTTTTGGCTAAAACGAGCTTCCTTCCCGTCCTTGCCCTAAGTCGTTCGAGATCCCAAGCCTGTCCAACATGGTGGGGAACGAACTAGAGAGAGTACTTTGCCCTGTTAGAGCTCTTAAGTACTATTTAAGAAGGTCAAAACCATTACGAGGACAATCAGAAGCCTTATGGTGTGCTATCAAGAAGCCTTCTCTACCAATGTCTAAGAACTCAGTTTCTTACTACATCAGGCTTCTGATTAGAGAAGCAAATTCTCATCTGAAGGAAGAAGACCTTGCTTTGCTGAAGGTAAGGACACATGAAGTGAGAGCTGTGGCTACTTCAGTGGCCTTCAAACAGAACCGTTCTCTGCAGAGTGTTATGGATGCAACCTATTGGAGAAGCAAGTCAGTGTTCGCATCATTCTATCTCAAAGATGTCCAGTCTCTTTACGAGTACTGCTACACCCTGGGTCCATTCGTAGCAACGAATGCAGTAGTAGGCGAGGGCTCAGCCACTACATTCCCATAATTCCATAACTTTTTAACCTTTCTCTTGAATACTTTTTATGGGTTGTTCGGTCGGCTAAGAAGCCTTCCACATCCTTGTTGATTTGGCGGGTGGTCAATTCTTTCTTGAGAAGCGCCGAGGTTAAAGGTTGTGATGAGGTCCTTTAGTATGGGTTGCAGCCCTGTATACTTTAGCACCTTTGGGTTGATTCAGCCTCCAAGAGGAACGCTGCGCTCAGTAAGGAAGACGAACTTAAAAAAGAGACAGAGTAACGGTTCAATTCGACTTCCTTACCAGGTACTTATTATTTCATTGTTATTTGAGATAACTGTTATATGAAATATGGGATACTTAGCTATCCTTTAATCTTGTACACTGGTTTTCACCCACCCCCCTGGGTGTGAATCAGCTACATGATTATCGGGTAAGTTTAATATTGAAAAATGTTATTTTCATTAGTAAAATAAATTTTTGAATATACTTACCCGATAATCATGATTTAATTGACCCTCCCTTCCTCCCCATAGAGAACCAGTGGGACCGAGGAATAATTGAGGAGGTGTCAACAAGAAGTACTTGAGTACCTGGCCACAGGTGGCGCTGGTAAGAACACCCCCTTCTAGTATTGTGATAGCTGGCGTATCCCTCCATAGAATTCTGTCGGGCAACAGAGTTGACAGCTACATGATTATCGGGTAAGTATATTCAAAAATTTATTTTACTAATGAAAATAACATTTTTCTGCTCATGGCTACTGTTACTATTACTTGCACGGATTGTGATAACGATTATCATCAGTACATTCATAAGTTTTTCATAATATGCCAAATTACATTGAGTATTCGCAAGCTCATGGGGTTTTGCCAATGGGTGTTTCTTTCGAGAGGTGTAAATTACCTTGCATGTTACGGAAAGAGCCTCATCATATTATTGTGGACATAACATTAAACTTCCTGAGGAAGTTGCTGTTCCTGCCCAGTCTACACTTTCTCCGTCTGTGCCTGCGGCCGTTTCCTGACCATTACGTTGACGACAGCCTTTCCTATACATGGTATCGGTCTTCTCGGTTTCGGCTTTGTTCTCAGGCAGCACTTGATGTCAACCTTTCAATTTGAGCTACACCTCATTGAGGGGAAGCAGAGAGTGCTGCCCGTAGGTTGCCTCCAGGCGTTGGAACTTTCCCTTCCAAGGGAGAGTACCTTTACCAGCCACTGTTCAGCAATCTTCCTGCTTGTGGGGACAATTGCTGACAGCAGCAGCAGGTGATGGTCACCTTATCCTGTCAGCGGGAGAAACTTCCTTCACTTTTTCGGTCTCCCATTCGCGGTATTCCTCCAGCGGGATTTGGATTCGCCTATTCCCGCCTTCATTGCTCTGGCCGCTGATCGTGCTTTGCACAAATTGTTAAGCGAGGTGTCAGGGTTTCTCCCTGTTACGTGCGGAGCATGTATGGGAAAACCCCAGGTCAAAGACGAGCCTGTTGGCTTGGACTTCCACCCTCCTAAGGGGTATGTTAGTCCCTATAAATAGTAAGGATTTGTATTAGTGTCAGAACGAATGCTAAATTTGGAAGTAATTTGTATTTTTCCTAATGATGCAAACCTGTAGCTATTTATACAAATTGCCCCTCCGTCACCTATCTCCTGATAAGTCCTGCCTGCAATAAAAAGTTACGATACAACATAGGTGTTTATGTGAACTGGCTAGCCGGCTACTCACCCCCCCTCCACAAAGTTAGCTGGGGTGTGTGGTTATGCCTCGCTAAAAGTCTTATGGCCAGTCAAACAGTGTCACCAAAAGTATAATCCCTATAAAAATCTACTGGTTTGTATTGTTGGGAGAAATACAAGTTACTTTCAAATTTATCATAATTTGAAAGTAATTTGTATTTTTCAATATTAAACTTACCCGATAATCATGTAGCTGTCAACTCCGTTGCCCGACAGAATTCTACGGAAGGGATATGCCAGCGATCACTATACTAGAAGGGGGTGTACTCACCAGCGCCACCTGTGGCCAGGTACTGCAGTACTTCTTGTTGACACCACCTCAATTTTTCCTCTGTCGTGCTTCCGGCAAGACCTACATGGATACGCTTATAATTTTGGAGTCTTGTTCACGGTTTTTGGTGAAGTATTGCTCTAAGATTTCAGCTTTCGCTATACTGGAAACTTGTCTATTAGCTTAGATAGCTTTTAAATTGATTTGATTAATGGTTAACGATCTTTTGCTTTAATTGGAATCCCCCTTGACTGTTCTTTGATTCAAGATGTCCGACCTTTCTCAAGCTCCTCCCCAAAGACGATGTAGGACTTGTATTAGGCGTATTCCGAAGGCCTCGGTTGATCCTCACACCGTTTGTTCCGACTGTAGGGGAAAATCCTGTCAGTTGGAAGATCGATGTGAGGAATGCGCCGGACTTTCGGAACTTGATTTTGTTCGATTCCTCAAGTATACCACTAAGTTAGAGAGAGAGAGAGAGTTAGGAGGAGTTCGGCTCGCTCTTCGCTTTATTCCTCACCCCATGATCCTCAACCTTTTCCTCCCCCTGTAGTGGCTACCCCCGAACCTACTATTTGTGCTCAGCCTGATATGTCTGATGTTTTACGTGCCATTCAGGCTTTAGGTGATAAAGTGGAGTCGGTAGTGAGTGACCACAAGTTCCTCTTGGCGGACGTCAAGGAACTTAAAGTGAAAAGTGCAGTGGGAAGTGGTAGTGCCAGTGCTGTGCCGAGTGCTAGTGTCAGTGTCAGTGTGGTGCGTGAGGGTACTTCTGTGCGTGCCAGTCGTCCTCCCAGTCCGGGACCTCTTGCAAGCTCCCAAGCCCAGGGGAGAAGCAATGTCGAAGGGCAAAAGGGTTCGGCAGGCCTTGATCGGCGCACAGCAGTATCCTCGGTGGTTGCGGGCGTATCTTACAGAGATCGTCACTTCCACTCTCAGACGATTGAGCCTTTAATTTACTCGTCTGCAGAAGAATTTTCGGGGAGGAAACGCTGGACTCAGGTCTCAAGACCTCTTAAGCGTAAAGTCCAGACCACACGAGTTCAACAGCCCGGATGTAGTCATTGGGCTAGCTCTGACTCGCCGCAGTCATCAGGTGACTGCACGCCTCCTAAGAGAGGTAAGGCGATGCCTCAACAGACCTCAACTTCTGTTAAGGCTTTGCCTCAACAGACCTCATCGTCTGTTGATCCCAAGATGGCTTTGCTGCAGTCCATGCAGTCGCAGCTTGCGGACTTAATGCGTGAGTTTCAGGCAGAGAAGGTTACACCTCCTCCTGCGAGCGCTCCTCCTCCTCTACGCAGTCCAGTCTGCCAGACGTACGAAGTTGAGGTTCCTCAAGCTACCTCCATGCGTGAGCTACCGCGTTGGGAGTTGCCAGTTACCAGCGTTGTGCAGCAACCTTCACCTTCCTTGAGGCAGGAACCTCTTACCACTCGACAACCTCCTCAACAATGGGGACAGGAGTCTTATGCCTTACAACCTCCTCTTCCTTTGAGGCAAGAGTTTCTTGCAGTAAGACCATCCTCGAGGCAGCAACCTCTTGAGGTACGACAACCTCTACCATCCTTGAGGCAGCCACCTCAGCTCTCGCAGCTGCTACCTCCACTTTCCTCGAGGCGAGAACCTCAACTCTCGAGGCAAGCACCTCAAGAACCTCAACTCGTGAGACAGGAGCCGCCTTCTGCGCAGCCGCCACCTCAACTCTCGCAGCTCACACCTCAAGAACCTCAACTCATGAGACAGGAATCTCTTACTGCGCAGCCACCTCAACCCTTGAAGCAAGCGCAACTCTTGAGACAGGAACCTCATGCAATGAGTCAGCCACCTCAACGCATGCATCTACCACCTTCTCCTCTACTTGACCAGTCTTTGCAACCTGAACCTCAGGTTTTACTACAGTCGCCTCTCACCACGCTTGCTCCCCAGACTTCCGCAGAGCCTCCTTCTTCCCAGCCTCATGACTTTGTCATTACCAGCCCTCATCCTCTTCAACAGAGACTTGAGGATGAGTCCGCAAGTGTTTATGCACCCGCTTGTCAGGATTCTGCCGTTCAGCATACAGCTGTAACTTTACCTCTCGCTTCTCAACACTCAGGTGATGAGGTTTCTGAGGAGGAAGCTGCGCACCTGGATGATCCCTCTTCTGACGTGGAAGAACCCAAGTCGTTACCACCCTCCATTGACTTTCGCAAGGTCCTGGCTCTTTTCAGAGAGGTTTATCCGGATCATTTTGTTTCTGCTACCCCTCGCTCTCCTCCATCAGAGTTTTCTCTAGGCATGCAACCTGTTAAGTCGGCCTACACTAAGCTCGTCTTCGCTAGATCCTCTAAGAGAGCTTTGAGAATGTTAGGGGATTGGTTGCAGTCCAAACAGCAACTTGGGAAAACTTCATTTATGTTTCCACCTACTAAGCTGACTTCTAAGGCGGGCGTATGGTATGCCACAGGAGAGGAACCAGGCTTGGGAATCCCTGCCTCTGCCCAGGCTGACTTCTCAAGTTTGGTTGACTCTCCACGAAGATCGGCTATGAGGCGCTCTAAGGTCTGCTGGACTTTTTCTGACTTAGACCACTTCTTAAAGGGTGTCTTTCGCGCCTTTGAGATTTTTAATTTTCTCGACTGGTGCCTGGGGGCCTTGAGCAAGAAGACTGCCCCTTCTGACAAGGACTCGGCCATGCTTATAATGTCCTGTATGGATAAAGCAATTCGCGATGGTTCAGGCGAACTTGCCTCCATGTTTGTTTCGGGAGTACTCAAGAAAAGGGAACAACTTTGCACCTTCCTTTCCACTGGTATCACCTCTTGTCAAAGGTCTCAGTTACTTTTTGCTCCGCGTTCTAAGTTCCTGTTTCCTGAGGAGCTTATCAAGGAATTGTCTACGGCCCTTATTCAGAAGGACACTCATGACCTTGTGGCCTCTTCAGCACGTAAGGCTAAGGTTGCTCCTTCGGTTCCTAGAACTTACCGCACCCCAGTGGCCGATACTCCTGCTACAAGATTTATTCCGCCCTTTCGTGGCAGAGCCCCCAGCCGAGGAAGTACCCGTCCAGACGGTTTCAGGGGCAGGTCTAAGAAAGGTCCCAAGCCTTCGAAAGGCAAACATTGACTCTCCTCCTCTCCAGACAGCAGTAGGAGCCAGACTCAAGATCTTCTGGCAAGCTTGGGAAAGAAGAGGTGCAGACGCCCAGTCTGTCAAGTGGCTAAGGGAGGGTTACAGGATACCATTCTGCCGCAATCCCCCTCTGACCACTTCTCCCATCAACCTCTCTCCCAACTACAAGGAAAAGGACAAGAGGCTAGCGTTACACCAGGAGGTGTCGCTCCTGTTACAGAAGAAGGCAGTGGTGATAGTCCGGGACCATCAATCCCCGGGCTTCTACAACCGTCTCTTTCTGGTGGCCAAGAAGACAGGAGGTTGGAGACCGGTGCTGGACGTCAGTGCGCTCAATGCTTATGTCACCAAGCAGACGTTCACTATGGAGACGACAAAGTCGGTCCTAGCAGCGGTCAGGAAGGAGGACTGGATGGTCTCGTTGGATCTGAAAGACGCTTACTTTCACGTTCCTATTCATCCAGACTCCCAACCTTTCCTGAGATTCGTTTTTGGAAAGGTTGTGTACCAATTCCAAGCCCTGTGTTTTGGCCTAAGCACAGCGCCTATGGTGTTTACGCGACTGATGAGGAATATTGCAAAATTCCTCCACTTGGCGGACATCAGAGCCTCCCTTTATTTAGACGACTGGCTGTTAAGAGCCCCCACAAGTCGTCGCTGTCTGGAGAGTCTCAACTGGACTTTGGACTTGATCAAGGAACTGGGTCTTTTGGTCAACTTAGAAAAGTCCCAGCTTATTCCCTCCCAAAACATCGTTTACCTGGGAATGGAGATTCGGAGTCAAGCTTTTCGGGCTTTTCCGTTGGCCCCAAGAATCAACCAAGCCCTAGAGTGCATTCTGAGCATGCTGAAGAGGAACAGATGCTCGGTGAGACAGTGGATGAGTCTAACAGGGACCCTGTCATCATTAGCCCTGTTCACCGAGTTAGGGAGACTCCACCTCCGCCCCCTTCAATTCCATCTAGCAGCTCACTGGGACAAGGATTTGACGCTCGAAGCGGTCTCTATTCCTGTTACCAAAGAGATGAAGACTACTCTCATGTGGTGGAAAACCAACATCCTTCTCAAGGAGGGTCTATCGTTAGCGATTCAGACCCCCAATCTTCATCTCTTTTCGGACGCATCAGACTCGGGCTGGGGCGCGACCTTGGACGGACAGGAATGCTCGGGAACATGGAACAAGGAACAGGAAACGCTTCACATCAACTGCAAGGAGTTGCTGGCAGTTCATCTGGCCTTAATGTACTTCAAGTCCCTCCTGCTAAACAAGGTGGTGGAGGTGAACTCCGACAACACCACAGCCTTGGCATACATCTCCAAGCAGGGAGGGACCCATTCGAGGAAGCTGTACGAGATAGCAAGGGACCTCCTCATTTGGTCAAGAAGTCTAAACCTCACACTGGTAACGAGGTTCATTCAGGGCAATATGAACGTCTCGGCAGATCGCCTCAGCAGGAAAGATCAAGTCATCCCCACGGAATGGACCCTTCACAAGAGCGTGTGCAACAGACTTTGGACCTTGTGGGGTCAGCCAACGATAGATCTGTTCGCCACCTCCATGACCAAGAGGCTCCCTTTGTACTGCTCCCCAGTTCCAGACCCAGCAGCAGTTCACGTGGATGCTTTTCTGCTGGATTGGTCCCATCTCGACCTATATGCATTCCCGCCGTTCAAGATCATCAACAGAGTCATTCAGAAGTTCGTCTCTCACGAAGGGACACGGCTGACGCTGGTTGCTCCCCTTTGGCCTGCAAGAGAATGGTTCACAGAGGTACTACAATGGCTGGTCGACGTTCCCAGGACTCTCCCTCTAAGAGTGGACCTTCTACGTCAACCTCACGTAAAGAAGGTACACCCAAACCTCCACGCTCTTCGTCTGACTGCCTTCAGACTGTCGAAAGGCTCGCTAGAGCTAGAGGCTTTTCGAAGGAGGCAGCCAGAGCGATTGCCAGAGCAAGGAGGATATCCACTCGTAGAGTTTATCAATCCAAGTGGGAAGTCTTCCGAAGCTGGTGCAGAGCCAATGCAGTTTCCTCTACCAATACCTCTGTAACCCAAGTTGCTGACTTCCTGTTACATCTTAGGAATGTTAGATCTCTTTCGGCTCCTACGATTAAAGGGTACAGAAGTATGTTGGCTTCAGTTCTCCGCCACAGAGGTTTGGACCTTTCCTCCAACAAGGATCTACAAGACATCCTTAAATCTTTCGAGACTTCTAAAGAACGTCGTTTGTCCACTCCAGGCTTGAATCTAGACGTAGTCTTAAGGTTCCTTATGTCTCCTAGGTTCGAACCTCTCCAGTCAGCTTCCTTCAAAGACCTTACTCTCAAAACTCTTTTCCTCGTCTGCCTTGCGACAGCCAAAAGAGTTAGTGAGGTTCACGCCTTCAGCAGGAACATAGGATTCACATCCGAATCAGCAACATGTTCTTTACAGCTCGGATTTTTAGCTAAAAATGAACTTCCTTCACGTCCTTGGCCTAGATCGTTCGAAATTCCTAGCCTTTCCAACATGGTGGGTAACGAACTAGAGAGAGTTCTTTGCCCTGTCAGAGCTCTGAAATACTATCTTAATAGGTCAAAACCTATACGAGGACAATCAGAGGCCTTATGGTGTGCCATCAAGAAACCTTCGATGCCTATGTCCAAAAACGCAGTTTCGTATTATATAAGGCTTCTGATTAGAGAAGCTCATTCTCACATGAAGGATGAAGACCTTGCTTTGCTGAAGGTAAGGACCCACGAAGTGAGAGCTGTAGCTACTTCGATGGCCTTTAAACAAAACCGTTCTCTGCAGAGTATTATGGATGCAACTTATTGGAGGAGCAAGTCAGTGTTCGCATCATTTTATCTCAAAGATGTCCAGTCTCTTTACGAGAACTGCTACACCCTGGGACCATTCGTAGCAGCGAGTGCAGTAGTAGGTGAGGGCTCAGCCACTACATTCCCTTAATCCCATAACCTTTTTTAACCTTTCTCTTGAATGCTTTTATTGTTGTTTTTTGGGTTGTTACGGTAGGCTAAGAAGCCTTCCGCATCCTGGTTGATTTGGCGGGTGGTCAATTCGTTCTTGAGAAGCGCCTAGGTTAGAGGTTGTGTAGAGGTCCTTTAGTATGGGTTGCAGCCCTTTATACTTCAGCACCTTAGGGTTGTTCAGCCTCCTAAGAGGAACGCTGCGCTCAGTAAGGAAGACGAACTTATTAAAGGCAGAGTAATGGTTCAAGTCGACTTCCTTACCAGGTACTTATAATTTCATTGTTATTTTGAATAACTGATAATATGAAATACGGGATACTTAGCTTCCTGATATACATGTACACTGGTTTTTCACCCACCTCCCTGGGTGTGAATCAGCTACATGATTATCGGGTAAGTTTAATATTGAAAAATGTTATTTTCATTAGTAAAATAAATTTTTGAATATACTTACCCGATAATCATGATTTAATTGACCCACCCTTCCTCCCCATAGAGAACCAGTGGACCGAGGAAAAATTGAGGTGGTGTCAACAAGAAGTACTGCAGTACCTGGCCACAGGTGGCGCTGGTGAGTACACCCCCTTCTAGTATAGTGATCGCTGGCGTATCCCTTCCGTAGAATTCTGTCGGGCAACGGAGTTGACAGCTACATGATTATCGGGTAAGTATATTCAAAAATTTATTTTACTAATGAAAATAACATTTTTAAACATAAGACTTACCCGGTAGTTATATATATATAGCTTACGTCCCCGACGTCAACGGCAGAAAATTCGAAACTCGCGCCAATCACCGATTGGATAGCCAGGTGTACCACCCCTGCGCCCTAGCGAGGTACCTAGGAACCATTCCAGGAACCCTCATATATTCCCTGCCGTGCTAGCGGCAAGATGTTGGATTTTTCACTCGCTGTAACCTGTATATTACAGTTATTTTGGTGATGTACAATTTATTTTTAACCTTCGCTGGTTGGATTTTATTTTTACTGAGTGTTAGTGCTTTAACTAAGTTGTATCTTAAAAGAGGTAGGAATGGGAGTTTTTTCCCCTTACTGTAAAACTAACGAACCTACTCTTTTAATATGATGGCGGAGATCATTCCACCATCTCTATGACGTCACAATCGTGTGACGTAAGCAACATAGTACTACGTAATATGTTGCATAATTATTTTCTTTGCCTTTTCTTGTAAAGAATGAAAAGGAAGTCTAATAATAAGTATTTAACTTTAAATATAAAAAGATTATATAAATTTTTAAGAAAATATTTGTCTTTTTAGTATTCGTTATTTAAATCATCGATACTATTTTCAAAGATTAAATAGAACTAGCGTATAGTTAATTTTCGCTGCGTAGTTCTCATGAAAATACGATGCAGTTCCAACAATTCTTGATATCGTTGTTTATTTTCTTTCGATGTTGGGATTCTAGTATTATTCGTATATTCACATATATGTTCCAATTGTAAAGTGTAGCAATCCACTATTTTGGAAACCCTTAAGATTTAAGGGTTGTTTACATATATATTCGTTATTGCGATATCTGTTCAATTTAATAATAACAAATCACTATATTTGGGAACCTTTAAGAATTAAGGGTTGTTTACATTTATATATATGTTATTCATATATCTGTTCATTTGAATCATATAACATGTAACTTTCCCGGTAGTTGTATATAACTACCGGGTGAGTATGTATAACATTTATCTTTACCGGTAGTTATATGTAACTACCGGGTAAGTGTATTCAAACATTTATTTACAATGAAAATATCAGGGTAATATTTTATAAAAAAAGAAATATATTTTGTTACAATTTTATATAGCAAAAACTAGAAATGATTTTGCATTCTCATTCAAGCCCTTGGCAGTAGAGAAAGATCTATCACAACGGGCAGGACTAGTTTTGGTCTTTTGTGTAAGAGTTTAAAAGTGCAAGTTTCAGTGCTAAATTAGTGCAGTGAATTTATTCAGCACAGCGGATGTTTTTTCCTAGCCTTAGACCTCTTCCAAGCTCCCCAACCCCTGGGAGAAGGAATGTCGATCGGCCAAAGGAAACGAGAGGCGTTAGCTCACGAGCAGACGTCCTCTCGAGCGTTCCCGTTGACATTCCCAAGAATGCTTGCCCTTGCCATAGGAAAGCAAAGAGCGTTGGATGTTAAGCTACTAACATTCCTGTTAGAGTCTTGCATTGCATCACATTTGCTGATAATAGCAATACTATAATGCTTACGAACCAACATAGACACGGTTTTTATTCCAGAGCGCCAGTCGGCCATGAGAACCCTCTGATGAACCGAACGCGCCGAGTGACGCAATGAAGATCATTTTACGCTCGGCGCTAAGTCTTTGAGGACGCTCGGCACCACGTCTTTCAGGACAATTGGTGCCTCGTCTATCAGAACGCTCGGCACCACGTCTTTCAGGACGTTTGGCGCCACGTCTTTCAGGACGCTCGGCGCCACGTCTTTCAGGACAATCGGCGCCTCGTCTTTCAGAAAGCTCGGCGCCACGTCTTTCAGGACGTTCGGCGCCACGTCTTTCAGGTCGCTCGGCGCCACGTCTTTCAGGACAATCGGCGCCTCGTCTTTCAGAAAGCTCGGCGCCACGTCTTTCAGGACGTTCGGCGCCACGTCTTTCAGGACGTTCGGCGCCACGTCTTTCAGGTTGCTCGGCGCCACGTCTTTCAGGTCGCTCGGCGCCACGTCTTTCAGGACGATCGGCGCCTAGTCTATCAGGATGCTCGGCACCTCGTCTTACAAGATCTTTGTCAGTAGAAGACATTGGTGATCACTTTTCTCCTGTTGAAGTTGGGATTCTCAGAAGGGGAGATCCTTATTCCTTTCGTCCTTCAGTTGATTTAGAAACTAATGAAAGTTTTTATGATTAGTTTCCAAATTATTTTATGCCTGTTGAATCACGTTTGCCACCCTCTGAATTCACACGTGGTCATAAATGAAGCTTTAAGGATGATAGGAGACTGTATATAGAGTCTCGGAAGGACCAAGGAGAGACAGCTTTCTTTTTTCTTCTGAATTACCTGGCCTCTAGATCTTGTATCTGGGGTACTAGATTATTTTTATTATTATCTCTAGCCAAGCTACAACCCTAGTTGGAAAAGTAAGATGCTTTTAGCCCAAGGGCTCCAATAGGTAAAAATAGCCTAGTGAGGAAATGAAATAAGGAGTTGAATAAATTATGAGGATAATTTAACCATAAATCTTTCTTAAAACAGTAACTATGTCATAACAACGTTTAAAACAGATATGTCATATAGGGTGGAGGTCTAGCCACGTTAAGGTCGAGGACCTTGTGGCAGCCCCACAAAGACTGTTACAGCCCTCTGGGTGGATTGCTGAGTCTCTCAAGGAATTCAGGTAAATGAGGCATATAAACCCATGAAGCCAGCTTCCTTATCAGGTATTCCGGGATAGCAAGGGTGGAGGTCTAACCACGTTAAGGTCGAGGACCTTGTGGCAGCCCCACAGAGATTTTTACAGCCCCCTGGGTGGATCACTGAGTCTCTTAAGGATTCCAGACAATGGAGCAGGATAACTTTGAGGTCCGTGCTATTCCTAAAGGATGGATGCGAAATCTTTTTCCTAGTGAAACCTCCTTTGTTAGTATCTCTGATAAGACCTCTCTGCAAAACAATCTTTGCAACATCAAATGTCTCTCTTTTGGGAGAGGGAGGCTTTTATCCGGTCCTGGATGTAACTGCTCTCAATGCCTTCGTTCAGAAGTCAAAGTTCTCCATGGAGACATTGAAATCATGAACTATTTAAAGTCTCATGTCAGCCTGGTCACAAGGCGAAGCAGAGTATGACTGTTTTCGCCTTCAGGCAGTAGAGCCAGACTACATAACTTCTGGCAATCTTGGGAGAAGAGGGGAGCAGACCTTTGGTCAGTACATCTTCTGAAGGAGGACTACAATTTCTTTTCATAGGGAAACCTCCTTTAGTTTTAGCTCCATAGATCTCTCTCCCAGATCTAGAGAGGAGTTTAAGAGGCAGGCTTTGCAATTAAACTTTTGCTAATGTAGCAGAATACTGCACTTAAGAGACATCAGATCCTCCCTGTATCTGGATGATTGACTTACCAGAGCTCTTTCTTACGATCTTCATGAAGGATTTTCAGATAACTTTGAACCTTTCAGAAGAATTGCGTATTCCTGTCATCAAGACGAGTCTCTTCTGACACCAGGACGCTTAGCACCACGTCTTGTTGGACGTTTGGCGTCACACCTTCCAGGATGTTCGGCGCCACGTCTCACAGGACGCTCGGCTCCACGTCTTACAGGAAGCTCGGCTCCATGTCTTACAGGATGCTCGGAGCCTCGTCTTACAGGAAGCTCGGCGCCACGTCTTACAGGACGCTCGGCACCTCGTCTTTCAGGACGCTCGGCACCACGTCTTTCAGGACGCTCGGCACCACGTCTTTCAGGACGCTCGGCGCCACTTTTTACAGGAAGCTCGGCGCCACGTCTTACAGGACGCTCGGCGCCCTGTCTTTCAGGACACTCGACGTCGGATATCTAGAAGGAGGCATGACATTAAACATGAGAACCTCGGACTTCGTGGTGACACTAGTCGAATCGAATGTCGAGAACAAGGACGTCTTAGTTCCGATCCCTTTGATCACAAAAGTTTTTTGTCGAGCGTCTAGCCTTAGTACAACGCGGCGACATAGGCGATGATCTGGGTTTCCTTGACGCCAGGAGTCAGGACCTTAATAGATGTATCCTGATAAACACAACGTCACTAGTTCAGTTAGATCTTCTGACACCATCACAGAAAATACTTTATTTAAGGATGGTGATTCAGAGTCAAGTTTATTCTCTCCATTTCAACCTCAATCATTTTGGGACAAGGAGAAGGTCTTGAGTCGATATGCATCTCTTTTAAGATGCCATAAGAAGTTTCCTTCAGTGGTGGTTCGATCCAGTCAAACTTCCAGAAGGTCACTCCTTTTGAACAGAGGATCTTAGACATTGTGTTGTGTCTCGTCACCTCGGATTCGGGGTGGGACCAACACTAGACAGTTGGAAGCTTCGGGACTTTGGACAGAGGATCAGAGGAGCTTCCTCATCACCCAAAAGAACTGTTGGCAGTCCAGTTGGCTCTCAAAAAGTTTTGAAGGATCAGTTTGGAACAAAGTGGTGCAGGTCTATGCCGATCACACCACAGATTTGGCTTTCATTGCCAAGCAAGACGGAACCCACTCGAGGTTCCTTTACGGGACTGAGAGGAGTCTTCTCATCTGGGCTTAGGAGAATGTTTTCCTTCTAACAAGGTTCTTTAAAAAGAGAAGAACTTATGGCAGAACAGTCTCAGCTGGAGAATGGACACTCCATCGAGAAATCTGCAAGAATCTGTGGCGACTTTGGTGTCGTTCTTGTATAGTCCTATTTGTGATTTAACAGACAAAGAGACTAGAAACTTACTGCTCTCCAGTGCCAGATATCGAAGCAGTCCACATAGACGCTTTCCTGTTAGTCTGGTCCAATCTGGATGTGTACGTTTTCCTCGTTCTATTTCCTTTACAAGGTGACACAAAACTTTGTGTCGCACGAAGGGACCAGGTGACCTTAGTGGCCGCCTTTTGGCCCTCAAGAGGAGAGTTCACAGAGATACTGGAATGGATGGTGGACTCTCCTAGAAGTCTTCCATTAAGAATAGTTTTACTCAAACAACCTCTCGTGGAAAGTTACCTCTCTAGTCTCCAAGCTCTTCTTCTAGCTACCTTCAACCTTTTGAAACCTCACAGGAATAGAGGTTTTTGAAAGAGGCAGCTAAGTGTTTTACAAGAGCAATAAGAACTTCTACCATCAGGATTTATCAATCCAAATGGGAGGCTTTAGAGAATGGTGCAGAGTCAACTCTGTTTTCTCTTCCAGTATCTCTACAACTCAGATTGCTGACTTCCTGTTTTACCTTAGAAGGAAGCTCATTTGTTCATCCTCTTCCATTAAGGGATACAGGTGTGTGTTAGCGACTGTTGTCAGACACAGTATCTTGGACCTTTCGATTGATGAAGTCCTACAGGAATTTCTCAACTTGTTTGTAACATCAAACAACCAGGATTCACCAGCTTGGATCCTGGACTCAATCCTGAAGTTCCTTATCAGTGACAAAATTGAGCACTTGCTTTCATCTTCATTTTAAGGACCTCTCGATGAAAACTATTTTTCTTGTTAGTCTTGTGATATCTAAAAGAATCAGTTAATAAATACGTTTTAGTAAAACGTTGGCTTTCGAGATAACGAAGCTATCTGCTCATTGCAGTTAGGTTTTCTCGCCAGGTAAGACCGCCTTTCTAAACCTTGACCTAAGGCTTTTGAGTTTCCGAATTTTTCGGATTTGGTTGGCGAGGAGTTGGAGAGAGTCCTGTGTCCAGTAAGAACCCTGAAGTTCTACCCAGGCAGTATGAAAGGGTTGCGAGGCAAGTCGAAAGCTCTCTGGTGCTCGATTGAGAAGCCCTCGTTTTTCAGATGTCAAGAATGTCCTTCCATTCTTCACCAGACTCTTATAAGAGAGGCTCATACACATTACAGTGAGACTGGCCTGAAGTTTCTAAGGTCAAGACGCATGAGGTTAGTACTATAACAACTTGAATGACCTTCAAGCAGAATAGATTGTTGTGGAGCATTATGGACACAACCTTTTGGGGGAATAAATCTGTGTTCACTTCACACTATTTTAATCGTGTCCAGACTCTTTATGAGGACTGCTACATTGTGGGACCATTCGTGATAGTGAGTGCAGTAGTGGGTGAAGGATCCGCCACTACGTTCCCATAATCCCAATAACCTTTTCTTCTCTTGGAACTTTTATTTGTTTTTATGGTTGTTTGTGGAGACTGTGTCAGTCTTCCAAAATCATTGATTTTAGTCAGGTGGTCAATTTTGTTCCTTGAATAGCGCCCGGAACTGGTTATTGGAGGAGGTTCTGTCATAATGAGGTATATACACCGGTTTGACAGTCCCTAGGGATCTTCAGCCCCCTGGGAGGATCGCTGGATCTCATAAGGCTAGCAGACATAATGAAACAGAGAATCATTGAAGTCAGCTTCCTTATCAGGTACGAACCCTTAAGTTTGTTTTAATAACTCTTGAGAAAAATTCCAGATATACTAGCTGTCTCTAACCCTCCACCAAAGGTGTTAATCAGCTATATATATAACTCCCGGGTAAGTCTTATGTTTAAAAATGGTATTTTCATTATAGAATAAATTTTTGAACATACTTACCCGGTAGTTATATATAATTAAAGTCCCACCCTCCTCCCCTCTAAGAGAGTAGAGGCATGGAATATATGAGGGTTCCTGGAATGGTTCCTTGGTACCTCGCTAGGGCGCAGGGGTGGTACACCTGGCTATCCAATCGGTGATAGGCGCGAGTTTCGAATTTTCTGCCGTTGACGTCGGGGACGTAAGCTATATGTATAACTACTGGGTAAGTATGTTCAAAAATTTATTTTATAATGAAAATACCATTTTCCTCTCACACACACCCGTATTCTATTGTCACATTTGATTGTATGTAGGACTTGCGGGTTGATAGCTACTGGTGGGACAGCTCTGTATAAAGAGCTCAAAGTTTGTATCATTAGGAAAAATGCAAATGATTTTGAAAATTTTTCATTTGTTCCGTCACTTAATACAAACCCTTTCGCTCTTTATTAGGGAAAACTCGCCCTAAGATGGTAAGATGGGTGGAAGTCCTAACCAACTAGCTGGTTTTTGACCCAGGGTGTTCCTCCGTGCTACTTCTGTGCGTGTGCACGCGTTAGCGGAATTAGTAACCTGTATGATTGTTTGATAACCAAGCACTGTGACTTATCCAGGTAAGAAATTGTAGAGTCCCAGGACTTCCTTGAACAAACCAATGGACATTGTCCAATTCCTACCTCACTGGGGTAAATGGGGTTGTAACAAATATATGTGCATATATTAGGTTACACAAGAGAGATGATTATTACATGCAGACAGTGAAGGCTAGCTTCCAGCATACCGCAGGTGCTCTGCCCTAAGAGAGGAGAAGATGAAAGAAAGAAGATGCCAGTCACTTACCATTCATCTTAGACTTAATCCCGGGTAATGTTTGCCCTCCACCATCTACTACATGTCCATCAAGGAGCTTGAGGTGTTTAAACCACTTGCTGTGCAGCCAACACAGGCCTGTTGGAGAACGTCTTCTTGTTTCTGTGGGTTGCATCTTGCAGGTAATGGATGGTGCAGGTCGTCTGACGCATCCACACGATTTTTGTAGAAACGGTGCTACAGAGTAGTTTCTTAAATGTTAGGGACGTACTTATGCCCCTAACCTCGTGAGGTCTTGCTCTTCTCAATTGAGGAAGAGAGTCAGGATTCAAGGCAATGACCTGCGATGGCAGGATGTCAGAAAACTTCAAATCAATCAATCAAGGCTTGATCTGTGACTTTGTGAATCCATGCGGAGATCATGTTCTTTGTGACTATCCTTTTAACCTTCCCTGTGCTGACAAACATTCTGCTCATTCAGGGACGAGCTCCTGAAATTTGTTTGAGGTAACACCTCAACATAGTAGCAGTTGATCTGGGTCATTGGTTACATTACAATTACGGAGACTCCATCTGGAAGGGCCTGAATCTAGGATCTGGTAATGCCGGAGTCTTTGCAACAAACTCAGGGACGAAGCCTAGTATTAACTGTCCCCATCCCCTTGAGTGGGCGATGTTTTAAGAAAAAGCTTTCAATTCACTGACTCTTGGCTGAGGCCAGGGCGATCAGGAAGATTGCCTTAAGTGTCAGGTAAAGATCTGATGCCTGACACAGCGGCCCATAGGGTGCTCCTTCCCGGGATCGCAGCACACAAACTACATTCTATGGAGGCGGTCTAACTTCTGGCTGAGGATAGGTATGTTCAAGACTCCGTATGAGGAGAAACAAATCCAACGAAGAGGAAAGATTAACTCCTTTCAGTCTAAAGGCATGGCTCACAGCTGAGCAGTAGTCTTTCATCGCCGAGACCGAGAGGAGTTTCTCCTCCCGGAGGGAAAAGAGGAACACCGCTATCACTGGGATAGTGGCGGCGAGAGGAGAGATACCTTTACCATGACGCCAACTAAAAAAGACTGCTCACTTTGCCTGGTAGATGGCGGCTGATGATTCCCAGAGGTAACTGGACATCCTTTTCACACCAAGTTGCAAAAAAGCCTCTCCAAGAGAAAATACTGGATAATCTCCCGATGTGAATTTGTAGGGATTCTACAGCTTGTGATAGATCTTAATGTGTGGTTGTCTGAGATGATTGTGACATGGAGGGATCTCCCATGGCACCTCTGTGAACAGATGTAGAAGGTCCAGAAACCATTCTTCCTGGTGCCACATTGGAGCTATGAGGGTCGTCGACCAGTTTTGGGTTCCCTTACTTTGTTGAGTAATCTTCTTATTAAGGAAAAAAGGGGAAATGTGTACATCTATGTCGTCCCCCTATTGTTGGAAAGCAGCTTGCCAAACTGGTAATGGAACTGGTATTGGCGAGCAGTACATTGGAAACTTATTGTTCAGAGGTGTCGTGGTGAGGTGTACTGTTGGTAGAACCCACAAAGTCAGGACTCTTTTGGGTACCTGACGATCCAAAGACCACTCGGAGCCCACTATCTGAGTGTGTCTTCTCAGATTGTCTGCGTGAACATTACTCTTGCTCGAGATGACCCGTGGTGATAAGACACCGAATTGACTTTCATCCATCTTAGTATGTTCCCAGCTAGTTGGCATAGGTGCTGTGAAGAGGTACCTCATTTGTTTATGTACGCCACTGACGGGGTGTCGTCGCTCATCAACACCGTGGAGTGTCCTGAAAGGAACTGCTGGAGGGCCAGAAAGGCTGTCCTCATTTCTAGTAGGTTTATGTGGCAATGTCATTAGGACTAAGGCCAGCATCCAGAGGCCAGGTGATGCATTCTTTTGATGCATCTGTGAAGAGCATCAGTTTGGGGGGAGATAGAAGATCTAACCCCCTGAGGAGGTCGGTATCTGATGCCCACCATTTCTGGTGTCTCTTTTGCTCAGGCCCGGAAGGTCTGGTGAGTCCTTGCTGGGCCCAACTGTTCTTCAGCTCCCACTGGGGTGACCATATGCACATTCGTCTGTTGATCACCAGACACTTTAAGAAGGATACGTGGCTTATTAAACAGAATCACCGATGTACTAGTAGCGAGTCTAGTAGCAAGAAGGGGCTTACTGCCTTCTTCAGTCTCTCTACTCTGCTCTCGGACAGAAAGACTTTGCCTAGTCTGGTGTCTAGTAACATTCCTAGGTATACCAGTTTTGCATTGGCTGCAGTGATGACTTCTCAAGGTTTGCCACAGTGCCCAGATCGCAGGAAAACTGGAGAACTCTCTCGGTATTGGAGAACAGTTGCCACCAAGTCTGCTAGAATTAACCAGTCGTCCAAGTATCTTAATAGACGAATGCTGTTCTTGTGAGCCCAGGTTGACACCTGGTGAAAACCTGAGGTGCTGTTGACAGGTTGGAACACAGCACCTTAAACTGGTATTGTCAATCATCTAGGATGATTCTTAAATACTTTCTTGATGACGGATGGACTGGAATCTGGAAAGAAAGTATCCTTTAAATCCAGTGTTATCATGAAGTCCACGGGTCTGACTGCTTGTTTGACCATGTCTGCTGTCTCCATCCGGAATGAAGGTTGTTGAACAAACTTGTTCAGGGAGGAGAGGTCGACGACTGATCTCCAGCTTCTAAACGTCTCCTCTACAAGAAAGAGTTGACTGTAAAAGCATGGAGACACCTATTGTCAAGATTGCTCTTCTTTTCTGGCAAACATGTGGTCGATAAGTGGCATTCTCTCGATCGTGACTAGATGGCTTTGGTGAACACACTAGTTTGCGAAGATCATCATCGGTGAGTGCTTCCGAGATTACCCGTTCACGCATCGACATCTGCTTGCGGGTCACTTGTCAGTACTCCCGCTGGAGTTTGTCGAGCGATCCTATGCAATTCAGCATTAGGATTCACTTCTGGGACACATGCTGGTTGAAGAGAGATAAGTCCGTCAAACTCAAATAGAGAGTTATGACAGATGCACTCAGCCTACGCCCTACCTCTTTGTATCTTTCTGATGGGTTAGAGAAGGACATGGACGAATTCAAGACCCTTTTTGTCACCTGTATGGAGGAGAGCACTCAGGAGAAGAACTTGCTAACAAGAAAGGTGTTCCCCCTTTGAGATGGGCAGCTCAATGCTTCAGACTTCACAAACCTTATGCAGGCTGAGTGTTCTCAGGTTGAGGGAGACCGGCATCGTCAGCGCTAACGAGCAAGACCAAGGTCAAGCTCCAGGTTGGCTGCATTTAGCCTTCCTGATGGAGAACTTCGAGGAGTGCTGGAACGAAGCTGCTCTTACGCAAGTACCGAGGGTGCCTCTGCAAGCAATGACAAAGTTGGCGAGGAGACAGAACCAGGTAGGGACACCTTCAGAGTATCCAGGACAAAAGTACAATCTCTGTGGAAGTCAGTTAGCTTCCTTTGTGCCCCTGACTGGATTAACTCCAGTGACAACCTTGAACATTGTAAACAGGAAAATTTTTTTGAGCATATAGCTAGTGAAGCGATCAAATCTTCATCATTGGTAGGGACTTGCTCTACCTTTGGTGGACAGTATACTTGTAAGCAATCCATCCTCTAGGAAATAGAGGGTTAAAAGAATAACCTCAATGAGTTATGTCTTACGAGACCGTTGTTCTTTGAGGGCATCACAGAGTGAGGCGAAGGTCACAAAGGATCATAGACTGAAACTATGTGAGTGTTCCGTTGAGTTCCCTAATGCATATAGAGGGAAAGTCCGAGTTAATAAACCCTGAAGGATTATGTTTCCCGAGCCTCTTTTCCAAATCACGTTGGGAAGTGGCTGACGCAAGGGGTCGGAAAGCAATCTTAAATGCAGCAAGCGCTTGGTAGGATTATGTCTAATGAGACTCGTTGTGCCCTGGGGTACAATGGTGGCATACGAGGGCTGCAGATGGTGGGGAGGTGTCCTCCATTGCTGCAATAAACTCTGAGGGTGTCTCTCTAAAGAGACTTGATGTACAATTCTATGTTTCTACCTTCCTGGTGATGTCTGTTGTTGTATGGGTGAGCGCATGCGCAATCACCGTAGCTCATGTCATCCATTTACCATTTATTATGAAGGTGTCAACTTGTAGGGTAACTGTATACAAAATTAAGTGACTTGAATGGTTAGAGACAGGGAGAAGAGGAGGGGGCAGATAGCTAACGTCCAAGACACGTTATTATATTAGATTAGTTGTAGTAGTAGTAATAAGGCGAACGTTAGCGCATATCGAACATTCATGGCCACTGACGAGAACAGTTGTCAATGTGGAAGCCTGTGCATCTGCATATGCAGGTAACTTAAATGTCTGTGCATGAGTGTGCTGCACTCCCTCTACAGGTGTTGAGTGTGCTGCACCCCCTCTACAGTTGTCAAGTGTTGGGTTAAGCTCATAGTTACTAGTGTACGCTGAACTTCCTCAACTGTACGTTGTGGTGAGAGGGGATTTTAGCGTGTAGCTGTTGTTGGGCGGTGAACTCTCAACTGGTCTTTATGACGAGAGATGGTTCTAGCGTGTAACTATGTGTGAGACTTGAACTTCCAGTGAGGGCGTGTGAGTAGAGAAGCTCGGAGATGGTAGCTCTCTGCGCTCCTCGGCCCTAACCTCACAGGGTGAGGAGTTAAGTACTCTAGCGTATTAGGTTTATCATTCCCTTTTCAATGAACAGAATTTTCTGTCATATGCTTTGAAGAGGCACGATGTAGCTAATAACCCCCAAGAGATATAGCTTAAGAGAGGTTTGTTTCTTGTAAGAGGTTATCACCCATGAGGTACAGATTTTGAATGATCCGGCCTCATGAAGCTCAAAGAGTTTGATGTGTCCAAAAGCACGATGTTGGCAATAATCCTCAAGAGTTAAAGCCCGCGAGACTCATCCATAGAAGATGGGGACCGCAAGCGGTCCTGTGGCAAGCTGCTAACGAGACTTGTTTTGGCGAAGGGAAGGCAGTTTCTCCCACAGGCAGCAAAGGCGACCAACCCATGTTGCTGCTGTTGGGAACTCTCCCCGCAAGCGAGAAGATTGCTGAACAGTGGCTGGTGGAGGGTAACTCTCCCTTAACCTTGGATGGGGAAATTGTTCAGCACCTGGAGATGTACCTCTGGGCAGCGCCCTCTGCTTCCCATCAACGAGCCGAGTTCATATTAAAGGTAGGTATACAGAGCTGCCTTCAACGTTGAAACTGCTTTCGTTCAAGCAGTTTACCACATTCATGTACATTACTAGAAAGGAAACATTCCCACTTTAGCTTTAGGAGGAATGAGGGGAAAACTTCGATGAGGGCTGCCGCTAAGGGCACGAGAAACTGTTGGTACATTACCTCCAGATTCTCAGAAAGAATAAACGAGGTTAATCCTTAACTGTAGACTTGACGAACCATTCCTTAGCGGGGAGACCTGAAAATCCCAAGGAAGGTAGGAGACTCCCCCCGGTGGTTGACATCACTGTTTTATAAGGAAAGTGATGATGTCCACACCTGCGGGTTGCCCGGGGGCCAGCAA
Organism: Palaemon carinicauda; assembly: GCF_036898095.1. NCBI lineage: Eukaryota > Metazoa > Arthropoda > Malacostraca > Decapoda > Palaemonidae > Palaemon > Palaemon carinicauda. The sequence goes on from NC_090729.1 coordinate 134,108,714, forward strand.
AAACTATTGTGGATTACCTTTAGAGTGGCCACCACTTTTTCTCGACTGTCCTCTGGAGGAGAACGAGCAAGTAAAGTCAAAGAGAAGGGATCGCTGACGGAAAAAGAAGTTGGGGTTTCTTCACCTTCGAGGAAAACCCCGAAGGATAAGAATACCTCGATACCAGAGAGTCCTACAAGCAGAGGGACTCTGCATGCAGGGTGACTCTAGAGCGAGAAAAGTCATCAGACCAGTATGTTAACGGGGGAGAGAGAACAGAACGTCCTCATTCCTCCGTGCCCAAAGCAAAAGGGACAATAGAACACAGGTTTGTGTGTCTGAGCAGGGTAGCTGCTACTACCCCCTATCTAGCAGTGGTATTTATAACTCGCTAAAAGTCTTATAACTAGTCTTCCAGCTTCACCGAAAGTATGAAGAGCGAAAGGGTTTGTATTTAGTGACGGAACAAATCATTTCTTGTTTCCAAAGTCCTGGCAAACAAAAGATCCAGTATTTTTATTGAGTATCATTACCATTACTGGATTTTGATTGTAGTAACTTTGTTTTTGTTATAATGACTCGTTTGTTATGATGATGGCTGGCTGAAGCAACAAAGTTTTTAAAAAGTTCATTTAGATATACAATTAGACTGGTAAAAGGTTATGTTTTGAGATGTTTTCAAGGTTATTTATGGCGATACCTAGCACAAAGCCATAACTTTTCAGTTATGGTAAGTGACACACCATATCTCAAAAACTGAATTTATACCAGAAATCACTTTAAAAACCGTTCAAAACTTTATAAAATACATTGAATAACAGTTTCTACAAACCATTTATTGAACTATTCTATAATTTTACTGCCATCCCATTATTATTATTATTATTATTATTATTATTATTATTATTATTATTAGCTAAGCTACATCCCTAATTGAAAAAGCTGAATGTTATAAACCCAAGTGTTCCAACAGAGAAAAAGAGCATAATGAATTAGGAAAGGAAATAAACAAACTGTATGCGAAGTAATGAATATAGTATATCTTGGGATCAGTAACAAAATTAAAATTGATCTGTCATATATAAATTATTAAGAGAGACTTATGTCAGCCTGTTTAACAAAAACATTTGATGCAAGTTTGAACTTCTGAAGTTCCACCGATTCCACTGCCCGATAAGGAAAATAATTCCATAATCTGGCACAGCTAGAATAAAATTTCTAGATACTGTGTAGTGTTGAGCCTTATGATGGAGAAGACAAAACTTAGGATTAACTGCATACCTAGTACTATATACAGGATGATACAGTTTGCAAAGATCCGAATGCAAAGGATGGTTAGAAGGATGAAAAATCTTATACAACATGCGTAAAGAACAGACTGAACAACACTATCAGAGATGAGTATTTAGATCAGGATTAATAAATTTGACAGACCACAAGTTTTTGTCTAACGAATTCAAATTAGATTCAGCAACTGGAGACTAGGCCGGAGAACAATAGTTGAAACAAGGCAGAATGAAAGAATTGGAACATGTCAAAATAAATTGATAAAAAATCTTCAAAGACTCTTCTCAATAAGCCATTTTTGTGCAATTGAAGAAAGAATAGCCCAAATACGTTTCTCAAAAGTAAATTTGCAATCGAGAATCACACCCAAGATTTTAAAGGAGTCGTATGGAGTAAAGAAAACATTATTAATGCAGAGATCTGGATGTTGAGGAGCCATTGTCCTCGGCCTAGTTACTATCATACTTTGAGTTTTATTTGGATTCAACTTCATTCCCCATAATTTACATCATGCACTAATTTTAGCAACCCCAGGTCTACATTGAGAAGATGTAGTTGAAGCAAAGATAGTGTCATCTTCATATGCAACAAACTTATTTTCTAGGTCAAACCACTATCATTAGTATATTGTACGAAAAATAATGTACCTAGAACACTACTCTGAGGAACACCAGATATCTCATTCTTATACTCACTATGGTGCCCATCAACAGCCACTCTGGAGTCTATTTCTTAAAAGAAACAATAATGATGCAAATAAAAGACACACCTACTACCAATGATTAACACAGTCAAATGTAGAACTGAAATCTAGGCCAACCATGCAAACTTCCTGACCACAATCAAAGGGTTTCTGTACAGCATTGGAGATTGTAAAAAGGGCATCACATGCCCCAAGGCCTTTGTGGAAGCCATATGGCAAACTTGGGGACAGATGATCACCTTCAGTTTACCTATTAAGACGTTTTGCCAAAAGACGTTCAAATCCTTTAGGTAAAATGGGAGTTATGGAAATTAGGTGGTAATTTGCTGACGAAGCAGGGTTTATGCTTCAACTGTAAAGGAATATAATTCAACCATGGAAGAGACCCTTTCTAGTACAGCCCAGGAACATTAGTGGTGGGCTACCCCTTAATCTGCACTCTTTGGTGTATATGTAACAGTTCCTCCTTTATTTAAACCAGATGGCTCGGTCACTCACTGTCTAATTGAAAGGGCAACACCTTTTGGGTGACATGTTTGACTGTAAGCAGAGTAATGAGAAACTTGATCTTCCTCATTCCTGTTTTCCCGAGTTTAAACTATCTAGTTTAGCTTTTCGATCTTGTGAAATTAAAGCTCTCTTGATAGACATAATGCTTATGGAGATGTAGACCCAAATGGTATTTTTCCTTTTTTATAAAGACTGCAGATTTCTTAGCTCCAAAGCTATGTTGTTTTCTGCAAGTTAGCAAGAAGAGGAGCTTTTAGCACTTGTTGGAGAATTGGTAATGTTACTCCACTATGTAAATGCGTTTGTGGTAGCTCAAGTCCAGCCGATTACCACCCAATTTCCGTAACTCCCTTATTATCTAAAGTTTTTGAATGTCTTTTGGCAAGAGGTATAAATGGGTTTACTGAAAGTAATCATCTGTTCGCTAATTAGCAATTTGGCTTTCGTAAAAGTCTTAAAGCATTTAATGCCCTTCTTATAATCTCCAATGTTGTACATAATAGCCTACCTTGTTTATGGCAAGGAAGTTCGTATGACTGGCCTTTATTTTAGTGCTGCTTTTGACTTTGTTAATCATGAGGCCATTATTTTCAAACCCAAACAGTTGGTAATGGGTGGGTCTTTTCTTAGCGTCATTATAGAATTTTGAAGTAAAAGATCGCAAAGAATTCTTGTTGATGGGTACCGTCGTAAATAAATATAATGTCTGGTGTTCCTCAGGGAAGTGTTCTTGGCCCATTACTTTACATACTATATGCACAAATGTGATTTGGCTTAGAAAACGAGCTCGTTGTATATGGAGATAATGCTACTCTTTGCATCAATTTCATCTCCTGATCTAGCTAAAGTTAGTACATAGTGCTAATTATGAGATATGAAGTTTAATCCTAACAAAACTTAAAGTAAGATAGTAAGTAGGTCGATGGTATTTGTTCCTCAACATCTCGATCTCAGTATTAATAACACTACTTTAACTTTATATGACTCTTAAAATTTTAGGTGTTATTATTGGCAGCAATTGCACAAAATATTAGCCTATTGAGAAAGTCTTCCAAGCTTTTCAGTGATCAATCTGTTCTGAAGAAGTGTTTTAATTCTTTCATTGTACCCTATTTCGAGTATTGTTCTCTTGTTTGGTCTTCAGCTGCTGAATCTCATCTTAATTTATTGGACAGGAACTTACGGTTGATTTAGATTTCTTATTCCTGATCTAGATATTAATCTCTTGCACCGTCATTCAATTAGATCGTTATACATATTACTCAAGACTTTTCATGATTCTGTTCGTCCTTTGCATTGGATGTTTCCGGACAGTACCATCATATTCGTATTACTAGATATGCACTTAATTCTAATTATCGAGCCTTCTCCACCGTGAGACTCAATGCTACACAGTATTCTAGATTTATTGCAGCTGTGACCAAGTTGTTGATTGATCTTCCTAATTGGGTAGTTTAATCAGTAGTACTTCAAAAGTTCAAACTCGCAGCAAATGTTTTTATGTTGAACAAGCTTACATAAGTCCTTTTATAGTTTATATATCAAATATCTTTTTTAATGTTGTTAATGTTTATAAAATATTTTATTTCAATTTCCATTACTTCTTTTATCGTTTATTTATTTCCTTTCCTCACTGGGCTATTTTTCCCTGTTGGATCCCTTTGGCTTATAGCATCTCGTTTTTCCAACTAGGGTTGTAGCTTAGCTAATGATGATGATGAAGATGATGAAGAGGAGGAGGAGGATGATAATAATAATAATAATAATAATAATAATAATAATAATAATAATAATAATAAATTATATGAAGTTATATATTAGAAAGCTTATTTATTTTGGTATATAGTAATAAATATATTATTGCATTGTAACCTAAACCCTTTGCGTCAATATGGGTGGGAGGAGATGATGATGATGTTTTCTTGTTAAGACTAATAACACTTTCTCCATTTTTTTTTTTTTTTTTATTATCACAACATTTGACACACTATTTCCCATATATGTATTATATATTTTTTGGGTAGTTTCCTATGATATATGTATTCAGCTGTAAAATGAAACAAAGTAAACACACTATAAAGTAAAATCAATTTCATTGAAGTTATTTGCATGTTTTTGCAGTAAGTTTAAAAAAAAAAAACGAGAATTTCGTCTTTTATATTTTGCTGTAACTTACATGCATATAAAATAAACACATTTTATAAGATGATATATCATTAGACATCTAATTTATTTAGCTATGTATCTAGATATGTTGTTTGGATAACGCCTTGGAAATTACAGTATTTCATTTCCGAAACATTTGACTGTTTTATGTTTTATATTATTGCAAAAAGAAAAAAAAATCTAAATAAGATTTAATATTAGTCTATTTAGCTGTAAGATTAAACCCAGAAAAATTATCTACCGTTAAAAGGGAGGTCACTTTAATAATTTATTCAATGAAATTATATGCATGCATATCACGAATTTTGGAAGATAACTAGAAATTTGCCATTCATTTTTTGCTGTTATTTACACGCATGGAATATTGACAAGGTATGAATTAAAGTTTATTTATTCTGCTGTTCAGAAAAAAAGTCGTATATTTATTCAATTTTTGTAAATACGACTTCCATAACATATAAAATCTTTTTCATAGTTGCACCTCTTCAACTCGTTTGTTCCATATTTTCAAGTGTTTTAGAATTTATAGAATTATTTAAAATATAAATAAATTATTCATGATTTGAAATGACTTCTAAATAAAATCTCTCTAATGTAAACTGTAGTCACATAAACAATTTGAATAAATTACACATTTACGTAGTTCCTGTTTTATCAATGAGAATTGTTTTTCGTAGTTTTGTTTTGTTATTTAGATGTGCAAGATTTATAAATACGTAAAAATGTACATCAGTAGAAGTTAAAATGATTAAACTAAGTTGTACAAATAAATTCTAAATTCCTATCAATAATAGTTTTTATGTTCAAACGAGTGAAGTGAAAGCATTTACACAAAAACTAATTTTTTTTCGGTATGTCATGCAATTTTATATAATTATATGTACATGGTTGTGAAAGATAATTTAAAGAATTGCAAAAAGAAATAAAACAAAATGAGTTACTGGTGAGCTTGTAACAGAATAAAAAATGTTCTCAAAATCTATAAATGTCATACATCATGGTTTGTCAAACACTGTTGATCGTCCATTTTTACACCTGGATTACAACTGACCACCTCAGATGTTGATCCCAGAGGATGGCCCATATACCAGTCACTATAGTCCATTTCTTTTAGCGAGGCAGATTTGCTCAGACTCGCAGTGGTGCCCTTTTAGCTCGGAAAAGTTTCATGATCGCTGATTGGTTAGAATTATCTTGTCCAACCAATCAGCGATCATGAAACTTTTCCGAGCTAAAAGGGCACCGCTGCGAGTCGGTGCAAATATGCCTCGCTAAAAGAAATGGACTATAGTCCGTGACCTCACCCGAATTTATCTCCTACAAAATTAAACATGTTTCTTTATCTTCTTAATTGGCTTTCATCGACATGTTGAAGGTCGTGGTGATTATCAGCAGTCCTTTCCAGGTGTTCATTAATCCCTTTTCCCATATCATCATAGAGGATATCAGATGTGATGGTTATTTCGATTTGATGGCCTGGGCTCTTTTCCACTGTAGTTTTTGATCATTTGATGAAGGCATTCTCTACTATCAGCATAAAAGCTTTGTTAGAACTTCTGGAAGGGAAGTTCATTTTTGCCCAGTTGATTTTATGATTTTTCAATCTAATGCTTATCTGTTGTAGAACTGAGGCTTACTTGATTATTTGATGATTTTCTCCCCTTTTTTTTACAGGATTTGCTAGTTGTCACAAAATACATTGAGGAGCAATCAGTGCATGATGCTATCTTCTCCCATATCTTATCCTTCCCTGCCAAGGGCATTTTGTTGTGTCTTTTTTTAGTCTTAGGCTTTATTGTGCAATTTTTTTAAGAATACACTACCTTTTATTCTTATCTACTTCTTCCCGAAGTTTATTCTTATAGTGACTTTTTCATCGTTACTCTTAATCACCATCTTTGGACAACAATTTTGGTGTTTTCAAGTATGTTCTTAAGGGCTTTTCAAACCAGGTGCATAGAAATCATTGAAGCAGAGTTTAAGAAGTCCTGAGAAATTGCGAGTAATTTTCAATACCCGCGATTTTTTTTTTTTTTCATAAGAAATCAGCAAGAAAACTTTATGAAAATTTCTAAAACTGATTTTAATAGGAAATCCTTCTCATTTTATCTTTCCACAAGCAATTCCTGAATATTTCTAAGTTAATGGAAACGTTTAGTGTTGTTGTATTTAGACATATTACTTGGAAGAGTGTATTCATTAGAAATTCACCTTGCTGCTACTGCTGCCTGGAAGGAGATTCTCCCTCCAGGAGCATTGCTGGTAAAACATCAGGATTTCTCTGTCTTAAGCGGCATTCACTATCACTAACTGAATAACCTAATGTATACATTAAGTCTTGGTCATAATTTTTGACACATTTAATTTAGTATTTTATGTTCGTAAACTGATTTTTTATTTTTATGATTGTAAATCGATTTTAAATCTGTGCTCGTAAACCAGTTTTAATTTTTACGCTCGTATAAAGATTTTAATTTTTATGCTCGTTAACTGATTTTAGTATTTTATGTTCGTAAACTGATTTTAAATTCTTATGCGAGTAGAATGATTTTGATTCTATGCTCGTAAATCAGTTTTAACTTTTATGCTCATATAAAGATTTAAATCTTTATGCTTGCACACTGATTTTGATTTTGATGCTCGTAAACCGATTTTAGTATTTGATGCTCTAAACTGATTTTAATTTTTTTATGCTCGTAAACTGATTTATATTCTATGCTCGCCAACTAGTTTTGATTGTTATCTATTACAAAGATTTTATCTTTTATGTTCGTAAACCGATTTTAAATGTTTATGCTCATAAACCAATTCATTTTTTATATTTGTATATCAATTTTGATTTTTATGCTCGTAACCGATTTTAAATTTTTATGCTAGTAACCGATTTTAAATTTTTATGCTGGGAACCGATTTTAAATTTTTATGCTCATAAACTGATTTTAAATTTCTATGCTCATAAACCGATTTTAATTTATATGCTAGCGTACCGATTTGCTCATAACCGGGGTTAATTGTAAAACAACTATAAATAAAAAAATTAAAATTGATTTAACATCAGCCCATGTATCTATAAAGTAGACGAACATCTTGTGAACATTGTATCCAAACAATTATAGTTTTTAGGATAACTGTGTGGTAGGTATAATTTTCATATGTTTTTTCTTACTGTTGCAAGGGTGGCTGAAACTGTTACTTATTTTATGTACCTCTTAGCCCAGAAAAGGTACGACGATTCAAAAGATCTTGTTCAAAATCTTGTATGTATGTATGTATATATATGTATGTATATATATATATATATATATATATATATATATATATATATATATATATATATATATATATATATATATATATATATATATATATATATGTGTGTGTGTGTGTGTGTGTGTGTGTGTATGTATATATATATATATATATATATATATATATATATATATATATATGTGTGTGTGTGTGTGTGTGTGTGTGTGTGTGTGTGTCTGTGTCTGTGTGTGTGAGTGTGTGTGTACGTAAGTATCCCTTTCTGAGTGGGCATACCTTAACGTGGTGATAGGATTTGTGCGTTACCATGATCAGCAAATCTGTTCTAGTCAGGCCAACCTATACCAGGCTGGTTTGCGGTGAGGAATCACACTAAAGCCTTCCACTATCACCAATCAGCCGTGGCCATTATGGAAATGAAAACTGGCCAATAAGGACATGTTTGAGGCTTTTGTCCTGCAGTCGAGAAGAAGCGGGTGCATTTGTTAATGGTTCGCATTCATGGAAAGACTGAAGCCCCGTCATCCACCTAATTGTTATATGAATTATGAATTACTTTAATCAGATTTGGATTTGGAAGATTCGCAGTTTTAAGTCGCAATTTGTAATGTTGATTGTGAGGGCAATATAGTCTTCCAGTTCAGGGTTGTATGCTTTTGACTTGGTCGATTTTGATGCTAATGGGATGTGTAAACCCAAATGATGTTTTTTTCTGTTTGTTTATCATAAAGACTGCTAATATCCTAGCTCTTAGGTTGTCTGTTATTTTTCATAAGTTAGCATGAAGAGGTTCTTTTTGAAGTTGGAGAATTGGTAATGTTATTGCATTAAGTAGACATGTTTGTCAATTCTATCCCTGTTGCTTTCTGTCCAAATCCTATAACTCCAATTGTATAAAATTTTAAAACATCTTTTAGCATATCGTCTAAATAAATAATCCTATATAGGCGGAAGATAATAAACTATTTTCTAGATTGTATTTTGGCTTTTGCAAAGACTTTAGAGTATGTGTTGCCCTTCATAATATTTCCAGTGCCGTACATGAATCCTTGATTGTGGTCAGGAAGGTCGTATGATTGCCCTTGATTTTAGCGCTGCTCAAACAGTTTGGAGTTGGAGGGTCTTTGTTTTTTTGCATCATTATTGAATTATTTAATTAATATATCTCAAAGAGTTGTTGACCGGTACCATAGCGAGTTTAGGATTGTGATATCTGGTGTTCATGAGGGTAGTATTCTTGGCCAATTGCTTTTCATACTATATACCCACTATATGGAATTTGGCCCAGAAAACAAGCTCGTTGCATATGCAGAGGTTAGGTGCTAGATCTGGGGTTGCTGAATCCCTTAATAAAGATCTAGCTAAAATTAGTGCATGGCTCAAATTATGGGGCATGAAGTTGAATCCTAACAAAACTCAAAGTATGCTTGTAAGTAGGTCGAGGACAGTGTCTCCTCAACATCCAGATCTCTGCATTGACAATATTTTTTTTCAACTACAATATATATACAACTGATTTAAAGATTTAGGTGTAATTCTTGAGTGCTGATATACTTTTGCACAAAAAATTTGCAAATTAGTCTTTTAAGATTTTCGGTAATCAGTATATTCTGAAGTCTTAATTCTTTCACTCTGCTGTGTTTCGAGTATAGTTCTTTTGTATAATCTTCAGCTGATGAATCTTCTTAATTTGTTGGACAAAATACCTGTCTATTAAATTTCTTATTATTGGCACCGTTGTTCAGTTAGCTCATTATACACGTTACAAAAGATTTTTCATAATTCTGACCATCCTGTGCATTCGAATCTTCCCTGACTGTACCATAATGTGCATAATACAAGGTATTCAGTGCAGTCTTGCCCTAATACTACACAGCATCATAGAAGTTCTATTCCACCTGTGGTCAGATTGTGGAATGATCTAACTAATCGGGCAGTTGAATAGGTGAAGCTTCAGATGTTTCAAACTTGCTGCGAATGTTTTTATATTGAACAGGGTGATATAAGTCTCTCTTCATAGTCTATAGGCCTATATGATACATATAACTAAACTTTATTACTAATCTCAAAATCTTTTACATTCTTTATTTAATATTTCTCATTTAGTTAATCTATATCCTTTACTCACTGGACCATTTTGTCCCTGTTGGAGCCCTTGCGCTTAAAGCATCCTGCTTTTCCAACTAAGGTTGTAGCTTTAATGATAATAATAATAATAATAATAATAATAATAATAATAATAATAATAATAATAATAATAATAATAATAATAATAACTTTCGTGCAAGTTTACCCTTATTTCAGGGGTTGGCAGTGAACATATCTGGAAATTGTGTTATCAGATTTTCAAGGAATAAATATTTCAAATATCATTACTAGGAAATTGCTTGAAACAGTTTCGTTAATTGAAAGAACTGTACTCTGTTAAGCTGACAATTTTTTCTTCATTGAATAAAATCTTGCAAGGTTATTGTGAGACTAGAATTTATTATTATTATTATTATTAGTATTATTATTATTATTATTATTATTATTATTATTATTATTATTATTATTATTATTGTTATTATTATTATTGTTATTATATTGTTGTTGTTGTTGTTGGCGGCTAAGCTACACCCCTAGTTGGACAAGCAGGATGCTATAAGGCGAAATTCTCCTACAGGGATAAATAGCTCAGCGAGGAAAGGAAATAAACTACCAAAGAATTAATAAACAATTAAAATAAAATATTTTAAGAACAGTAATAACATTAAATCTACAAAAAGATTTATGTCAGCCTGTTCATCATAAATATATTTACAAGTTTAAACTTATTGAAGTTCAACCGATTCAACTACCCGATTAAGAACCTTATTCCACAACTTGGTTACGGCTGGAATAAAACTTCTTGAATACTGTGTAGTATTGAGCCTCATGGTTGTTAACCCTTTTAGCCCCAATGGACGTACTGGTACGTTTCACAAAACTCATCCCTTTACTCACATGGACGTACCGGTACGTCCTTGCAAAAAAAAAAACTTTTTTACATTCTTTTGCATATTTTTGATAACTTTATGCGAAACTTCAGGCATTTTCCAAAATAATGAGACCAACCTGACCTCTCTATGACGAAAATTAAGGCTGTTAGAGCAATTTAAAAAGATATAATGCAAAATGTGCTTAAAAAAAAAAAACTCTGGGGGTTAGGGGTTGGAAAGTTCCAATGAACGTTGGGGGTAAAAGGGTTAAGGCTTGACAATTAGAATTTACTGTATATGTAGTATTACGAACGGGATAGTACTGTCCGGGAAGATCTGAATGCAAATAATGGTCAGAATTATGAAAAATCTTATGAAAATACATAAAGAACCAATTGAACGACGGTGCCAGAGATTAATTATAAGTGTTGTATGTTACTAATTTATGTTATTTGTTGAAGGTTGAATCTTACTGCCCAATCTTGTATTTTATAGACGGCTTTCAGGGGTAAATAATGATTAAGTTTCAGTGTTTACATCCTCTGCAATTGAAAATATCGTCAACAGATGTCATTTAATCGACATAACGGTGCAATCTTGGTGCGTTATTGTTGTTTGATTCGATCATAACAATGAAAAATAGTCGTGCCCAATTATTACGTGTGCGTGCCGTAGAGTTTATCTTGTATTGGTTGTACACTTTTATGAGATATTTTTACTAGGACAGGTATTCAATTCCACATGAGTATGCATTTATTTTCATCAAAGGTGTATTTTATTTGCTTCTCGTTGTTTTTTTTAATGAAAGGTTAAGCAATTTAGAAATATATTGCTATATTGGTCACTTAATTGTATTAATAATACACTTTAGAAGCCGTAATAGCTATTGCAACTATGTAATTAATTAGATTTTTAGTACTTTCGTTATTTTTCATCCGTATTTTGGAAATACCGTTGATAGTAAGGTACACTTGACTATTTGGACTGTGCTGGACATTTATAATAGTTAAGGATTCGGAACATTTGGCGTCCTAAGTGCATGCCAAGGATAGCAAGTGTTATAGAAGAGGATCTCAATTCTGATGCTCCATGTATTCGAGGAGAAAAAAATTCTCAACTACCTAAATCCTGAAGGCGGTGCGCACACACACAGACACACGCACGCACGCACGAACGAGTGGCAGTGGGTGTGTGTGTATGTAAGTGTGTACACCTGAGGAAGACGTGTGCGTGTGTGTCAGTGTGTGTGTGGTGGAGGCCGGGGGTGGTGGCGTTCGGACGTACACGCAGTCGGTGGTGGCTGGAGGTAAGTGTGACACTCGACTTGACTTCTGGGGGATTTCACGCGAGTGATAAGGTGTTGGTGAATCCTGTGGCAAGCAAAGCAAGTGAAAATAATTCGGGATAAAGGGACAAAATAATCAGCCAATTGGGGTTGGCGCCGCGGGGCTGCTGCTGGAGCCAAGGGTGAGGAGGAGGAAGAGGTGGTGGTGGTGGTGGAGGAGGATGGCAGCAGACGGTGGTGGAAGTGGTCAGAGAAATCGCTCGAGAGTCGAGACAGTATCGTTTGGACGCCATCTTTAAAGGAGGCAAATGTTGAGGACTCGGATTGTGATTTAGTGAAGGTATTTGAAATCTTTACGTTGAAATTTTTCATTTGATGTGTTTCAAACTACGGGTGGTTTTATTTATTTTTATTTTATTTCGAGAACTTTAAAAATGATAACATGGGAAGACCTCAGCTTCATAATGTATCCTCGCCATGTAAACAAACGTTTCTTGACCTCCGGACTCGTCAAAACAAATACACAACATTGAAAGACTTTTGCTCGATATGTTGGGAATGATAGAAAATTTGCAACTGTGGTTCTTGCAAGATCTTCAGAATGTAACTAGAAATCTTGCCTGTAATACTTTATTGCGAACCATTTCGTTTTGTGGCACCTTTGAAATTTGTCATATCCGTACTCGAGGTTTTCCCTTTGGTGATTGTAAGCATATTCAGTTTTTTAATTTTTTTTTTTATTTTAGAAAGGATATATATTATTAACATGTAGTTTAATTTCAAACCGCGTGTTTATTCTTGATAAACAATAAATACACACTTATTCTTATTCATGTGGTGTATTTGTGTATGCTATTAAAATGCATGTGCGAGAATATTATGTATGTATATCATCACACAGTAATTGTCAATACCTATGTTTACATTGCTCCTGGGTAAAGGTTAGTGAAATAATGTTTATGTTATTAGTTTCAATTTATCTTAACATTGATGTAGGAAGTGTGTTAATATTCCTTCCATTCTGTGTTCGCACAATTTGACGCGCCTCCGGAATGCAAATATATACTGCCAAGAATCACGCTCTTTTAACAATACATGGTGAAACACAGAGGCCTTGGTTAATAGCTGCCAAGTTGACATTGTTATCAGCCGGTCTTTGTAACCGAGTAGCAATACGGATTGTTTATGCCATGATTATTCATGTGTGTTGTGCCTTGTCTTCAAGAATTCCTTTGGAGTGACGTCACTCGCGGCATTAGCAACAAACTTTTGATAGCGTAGTGTGCGCGGGTTTCTTATTCTTGCTATTCCTTTTAAACATGTTTTTATTTGCGAATTGACTCTCGAAGGATGTTTGGAATGCATTACGATCAAGTTACGGTTTTATGACGCAATTCGCTCGGGGTATAATTTTAGACGTGATGTGCAATTGAGAGATAGATGGACACGGGGAGATTCTCAGAAGTGTAAGTATTATGCAAACAGCTGATGTGTTGTTTTGATTCAATAAATTAAAAATTGTTAAAATGTTAACTTATGCTTTGTTTATTTTTAAATTGGATTTTTATATTGAATTTTTATATAACTTTTTGGGGGGGACATGACGTTTGTAATCTATATTTATACAGGGACATAATGTTTGTAATCTAAATGTGTTTTTTTTTTTTTTTTTTTTTTTTTTTTTTGCTGTATGGGCAAAGTATTACTATTGTTTACATATGACTTTAAAATTTAAAAGTTAATCTAACGTTCAAATTCCATTCTAGCATGATTTCTAGCCTTGCTGATTTGCCCTTTTACGCAGCCACTTCTTTGTCACTGGAATCCTTCGATGCATTTCTGACCTTTGCTGCTATAATCCTTTGAAAAATCCTCTTGTATTCTTCGTTACCGTAGTCCTTAGGAATATGTCTACCATTCTCTGTTCGTCTGTTAATGTAAATCCTGACCTTCTCTTACAGAAGTTTTTAGATATATCATCTATCCCTTTTCTCTCACTGTTTCCAATCTACCCAGTCTTGTCTTAGTATTGTTCCCCTCTCATGGATTCCCAAAAAATCACTTCGAACATTACTTTTTTATGGTGTGATGCCATGTTAGGTCAGCAGCATAGTTTTGCCAATTAGGGTGTTTTATTTTGTATGAAATATTGTAAGATTTTAGCACCTAAACCCGTGTTGCCCCAAACCCCAGCATGAATGCGTCACAGCTTTGTTTACTAAAAGGGTTGGATCATACGCAGAGCCCACCAAGAGTGTGCACTTGCCACCCACCTGTGCTGAACAGCTGCTGGCCAGTTGAAAGGTTCTTCCGCTTTGCAGCATAAGCTAGAGATTTACAGCATCCGTGACAAATTCGGCATTTGGTCAGAAACAATTATTCAGCCACCCATTCAAAACTCAGAGTTAATTGTAGTTTAATATTAATGTTTTGCTTTGTAATTGTCTGCTCTGAAGAGCATATTGTTGAAAGAATGGCGCCCTCAAGCAGTGCTGCTCATGGTGTGTTCAAAAGTTTATTGCCTCTTCATGGTTGCAATCCCTCTTCCAAAGCAACTAGTATATCACAACGCCAAAGCATTGCTTTATCCTAGGTGTGGCCACTTTTTAGCTTTACATTATGCCGCTGATAATTCGACTTTTCTTCCATTTTTATTTTTACTTCATTGTTTTCTCCCAGTTACACATCGGTGGTTCTTGGATTTTTCTCTTATCTGAGAACTTAGTTAAATGTTTAACGTTGTTATTCGTATTGTTTTATCTTTTGACTTTGTTATTCCTCTAATGTTGTTTTTCCGCAGCAGTTAGTTTTCCTGGTTGAGGTTGTTGAGTTTGTCGTACCCTTTTTCAGCTGTGGTTCTAGCTTGACTTGTAAACGGTCTTTTCTTCACTCTTTGGATCAAATATTTTAAAGCTATTTGTGGATCAGTTCAAGGTCCACACTAACTGGTAGCGTAACTTAGTCAAGAGTTGTGCTTTTTCCTGTATGGTACAGTTGGACACATGAGTATCGGGCACACCTCTCTCCGAAGAAGTGAACCCTGTCACACCATTTCCTCGCGGCGAGTAGCCAAACAGATAGTGTATAGAGAGAGGACAGAGGCGAGTGACGTGGCTAAACACAGGAACTCGCCGCGCAGTCAGGGTGTGGCTGGGTGCACTTCCTCAGAGCGAGATGTACTAGGAATTCCTGTGTTCAACTGCACGTGTGTTGAAAATTGGCGGATTTCCACATTAATCACTATTTGCAGAAATTTTATATTCAATTGTCGTAGCTGCGTGGAGAAAATATCCACTCTTTTTTTCGGGTGGCCACAACATTCTACTTGTATAAATTTTTTTTAGGTATTATGAAACTGCACACAAAGTTTTTTAATGTATATGGTTCTTGATTCAGTCTACGTAGGAATGATAAAGTGCCGTCCGTACTGTACACATTATTGTCTATATGTACCATAGATCCAAAACCTGATTAGGCAAACGTCTCTTCCCACTTAGTAGGCTTCAAGAAGTCAATAAGAAGGCATTCCTTTGATAGGTTACACAAAAAGGCCAAGAGACGTTTTGTTTTTCATGGCTTTGTTGATATTGCAATGTTAGAATTCGCAGCTTCTTCAACTCGAGTAACTTGACTCTCAATGGGTCGATGTGTTGTTTAAGGTACAACTTGAAATGGAACACGTGTCACCGTCCTGTGGGATATGTAAATGAGGTTTTGAAACGGAGACCTGAGTGTCCCTTCTCCAATTACTTGGAAACTCATTTGCATACGCATTTTACCAGAGGAGGTGAATAATATTTTTAAGGAGAGTTCATGAAGATGTGTTAGTGATCATATGTTGTTGAAGTACATACATTCCCTTAAGTTCACCTTCCCATAAGGGATACTTAAGGGGAGGGGGGGAATTTTTTTTTTTTTTTTTTTTTTTTTTGAGTGGGGGTCGGTTCGCCTGATTATCCAAGTTTCATCATTATTTTTTGTCTTTTCAGCTTGTTTGATTGAAAATCTTATTTTCACCTCATCTGTTAACAATATGTAGACCTAATTGTGATATTCTCTCTCTCTCTCTCTCTCTCTCTCTCTCTCTCTCTCTCTCTCTCTCTCTCTCTCTCGTTAGTTAGTTTGGAAGGACCAATTAAGATTTTCTGATAATTAATTTCTAATAGATTTTCAAGTATTGTTCTCGTGTAAATCTATTCAATTTCGGTAAGTTTTGCATGTTTGCCTTTGTTATGATGTAATGACCCCATACAATGATTGATTTTTCTTGTGATTACGTTGTTATTGTATTTTGTAAGCTTCATTAGGATACCCTAATGATATTTTAATGGAAGAATATTTTGAATTTTTAAATATGCTCTTTTGGGGGAGAATGCAGCGAGGGTGTCTTCCTAGGTTATGTGTTGGTAAATAGAAGCTGGGAATTCCTGCACGTGGAGTTGTGTTTACCGTAATGCAAAATCCCCTAGAGTTTGTATGTACATGGGGCGTTCCTCTCGCGTCTATTCGAAAAAGTCCTATCTCCTTGCCTGGTCCAAGAGCCCAGCCTCCTTATGACATCACTGCCAGACGTACGAGATGCCGACCGTCGGCGACAGACCTGCCGTATTGATCTACTCAGTGTTATGGCCTTATATTTTATATAAATTCACTGATAGACACAAAATTATATTTTGGTCCTGTGTGAACAACTGTCGATAGTCATACCTCAGCTTTGGCCGAATTGAAGCAAGGTGGTTTGAAGGTGACGTCACTTATGACTCACTTCGAGTAACTCATTCATTCCTGATGATGATCATCAACACTGACTTGGAAGTGAACAATGTTTTATCTTATCGCGATAAGATGAATCTGAAATAACAATATATGAATGAAATGTGTTTTGACGGCCTAAATCTGTTGCAGAGAATAAGAAATGAGACGCCTTCGTTTAATTGGTCAGGGTTGGGGGAGGGGGATAAGAGAGACAGAATTCAGAAGGTAGGGTCTTTCTGAACATCCCTTTAGGCGCCAGGGGTCGTGTACCATTTCAACATTTTTTGACAGATTTATTTCCCAGTTCTTGTTATTATCTAGAAGAATTTTATTATCCTGAAGTAAATTTTAGAGTGATTCATCACTTAACCTTAAGTATTACATCATCCCCTTATTTGACAGGTGTCTGATGCCAGACATTTATAAATGCTTCAGGTGGTGGATGGGAGATGCGAGTCAAGTATAATGGGTAATTGTGGCATGGCAAAGAGAGACGGCCAAAGACTCCCAGAGTCCGAGTGGAACAGTTTCGCTTTGCACTGAAGGAATGTCTTTTCAACCATGAAGATAAAAAAAGGCTAGATTCTTTAATTGGAGGAATCTCGTATTCCACTCAAATTGACCATGGGGATGTATCTAGCATCCTTCCTATTAACTGCCATTCGCATACCTTAAAGATTAAGAAACTGCATTGTTAAAACTCCAGGCAAGAGAATGAAATGTCATATATATATATATATATATATATATATATATATATATATATATATATATATATATATATATATATATATGTATGTATGTATGTATGTATGTATGTATGTATGTATAGATAGATAGATAGATAGATAGATACGTTTGTTGGTTATGTATCGATTTCATGAACATACATGCTTCATCGGAGAAGGGTCAGCTTTTATCAGAGAACGAACAGCATTGTCTCTTTTTTCAGCTTCATTCAAACTCGATGTTTTTTTGTTTTGTACTGTCAGGCACAAGACGGTGGTCGGTCGGGAGCGGAATATTTTCTTGTTATCGTGTCTGAGGCCAAGAGGGGGCCGGAGGGGCCGAGTTCCTTTGAGGGCAGGAAGATTGCTATGATAAGAGAGTAGACAGATGCTGGGGTTGGCAAGCCTTTTGGAGGGGGAGTATAAGTGGGTGTAAGGTGTAAGGGGCTAGCTTAGGGTGCCGGGTTCAGACTACAGTATATATGTTCGAGGCGTCGGGTGAAATTGGGACTGGCCTAAGGGCAGTTATGCCGAGGCGTCGCCACAGCCCTGAAAGAGAGAGAAATGGAGAAAGAGAGAGAATATGCTACTAGGGACGGAGGAGCATATAGAGGGGGACGCTCTCTCTCTCTCTCTCTCTCTCTCTCTCTCTCTCTCTCTCTCTCTCTCTCTGTATTTATGCACAGAAGATCCCCTTCAAGAACCTTAATTCCTTTCTCAGCTCAAGCGAATCTATTGTTTGAACGAAATGGTTCGTCTTGTGGAGCCTCGTAAGATGTGGGGTTTCTCCTTGGCATGTTCTTTCTCTTAGTAGATGGAATCTACCTTTCTTGGTCGGTTGTGTCATTCTCCTGCATCCTCGGGATGTCCTGGAAGCCAGTTGTTGCTGTAGATTGTTTGGCCCTTTCATGCAGTTGTTGATGAAGCCACCCTGCCCTTGTCATACAGTACACCTGAGCTGTTGACTAGACAAAATATCTGTACTACTACTACTACTACTACTACTACTACTACTACTACTACTACTACTATTGTTATAAAAACATTTGGTTTGCTGGTGATTATACGATAGTTAAGATTATAATCATGATCGTAATGTTTTTGAACATCTTGAGTTGCAGATGATTGGCGAATAGGCAATATGAGGCATTATTTATATCTAATTAAATATCTGTTGATGTTTTAAGCTTGCAGTTGACACACACACACAGTGCACATGAATTCACCTTTCCAGGTGGACTAAGTATATGTTGTCTATGAATGTTTGTCTTTTAGGCAAACGTAATCCATGTTAATCATTCTTGCCATATATTCAAAGAGCTATTTTGTCATTGGAAGTATGTTTCTTGACGAATTCTAATATTGGCAAGTTCGACTTATAATATCCATTAAATTAATAAGTTTTTTTTAATTTTTTTTTTTTTTACAAAATGAATTATGGCGTAGCTTTTAAAGGTTATTCGTGAGCGGGATAGGTAAGGGATAGGACATTCTTAGAGACCGAGCAACGTCCAAGACTCCTCTCCACCTAAGCTATGACCGGGGATGGCCAGGCAGTGACTGCGGGCTATTCAGCTAGTAGATCTATCGGGTGTGCAAACCCCACACATTAATCTTGACTTAGAAACATTAGCCATGAAGTTGACACAACCACAAACCCACAATTATATCAGTTTATCTTAATAGCAACTCGAGATCCTTGGATACCAAGAATTTCATTCAATGAACTTCAAAGGATTGGGAGGGGGAGATTTGGGGGGTGTTCTCAAAGTCTCCGTGGATAGGCACACTAGAACTAGATAATAGCTTTCTGACTTATTTCTCATGCGTTCCCTCATGTTGTAAGTAAAGTTCTTTAGTTCTTCGCTAATTTAAGATCAGACCTTTTGTGTAAGCATGGCTTACTGGTCTGGATAAAGTTATGATAATGTTAATAGTAATGATAATAGAGTCAAAGTAAATGAAAAGGAGGTGAGCTTTGTTGCCAGTCGCTGTTATAATTGTTATTACTAGCTAAGCTACAGCCCTAGTTGGAAAAGCAAGATGCATTAAGAAGAGGAAAGTAACCACTGAACAATTACTGCAATAATTAACCCCTTGAGTGAAGAAAATTTGTTTAGTAATCTCAGTGATGTCAGGTGTATGAAGACAGAATAGAATGTGGAAAGAATAGACCAGTCTGTAGGTGTAGGCAAAGGATAAAGGACCCGTAACTATAGAGAGGGATCCAATGTAGTACTGTCTGGGCAGTCAAAGGACCTAATAGCTTTGTAGCTGTATATTTCAACGGGTGGCTGGTGGCTCTTCCACTGATCTTTGTCAAAGAATAAAGATCAAGGTGGTTAAGTAAAGAATGTCTGAATTCAACACATACAGAATGTACCTGAAAACATTAATTATTCTCTTTCATGATATTGGTGTGGGTTGACTTTGGACTCCTCGCCCACTTGACTTTGCGTCGAATCCAGATCTGGATTGACAATTTCTCGCTTATGTACTCTAATTTCAGGTTCACGAGTTGAGAGGAATGTGTGAAATAATTTAGACTATTAAAACGTAAAGTTTAACTTTTTAGTTTGTTTTGCTGGTGTTTTTTTATACTATATGGTTCTGTTGAAGATAAAATAATACTATATATATATATATATATATATATATATATATATATATATATATATATATATATATATATATATATAGTTAGTTAGTTTCTTTAACTCTATACGAATTAAAATTCTAGGTGTGATTCTTGATTGCAAATTTACTGTACTCCAGAGAAACACGTTTAATCTTTTTCTTCTTCACTTGCAAAAAAAAAAAAAAAATGATCAATCTATCCTGAACAAATGCTTTAGTTCTTCCGTTTTTCCTTGTCAGGTTTTCAGATGCTGACTCTCATCATAACTAGTTGGACAAAAACTTGCGAACTATTAAATTTCTGGCACCGTCGTTGAGTTAACTCTGTATGCATGTTGCATAAGATTTCCCCTAATTGTGACCATCCTTTGCATTCAGATCTTCCGAGACTTTACCCTCTTGTTCGTAATATTATAGTCCATTTCTTTTAGCGATGCATATTTGCACCGACTCGCAGCGGTGCCCTTTTAGCTCGGAAAAGTTTCCGGATCGATGATTGGTTGGACAAGATAATTCTAACCAATCAGCGATCAGGAAACTTTTTTCCGAGCTAAAAGGGCACCGCCGCGAGTCGGTGCAAATATGCATCGCTAAAAGATAGTCGTGCTTTCTCCATCATAAGGCTCAATACTACACAGTATTCTAGAAGTTTTATCCCAGCTTTGACCAGATTGTGGAATAATTTTCCTAGTCAGGCAGTTGAATTTGTTCAAACTTTCAGCGAATGTTTTTATGTTGAACAAGCTGTCATGTCTTTTCAGTTTATATATGACAGATCTATTTAACTTTGTTACCGATCTTAGGATATTTTTTATTCATTTCTTCTCATGATGTTTAATCATATCTTTATTCCCTTTCCTCACTGGGTTATATTTTCCTGGTGGAGCCCTGGGGCTTAAAGCATCCTGCTTTACCAAATAGGATTGTAGCGTTGTAATGATAACAGTGATGATTATATATATATATATATATATATATATATATATATATATATATATATATATATATATATATACTTATACATGCATATATATATATATATATATATATATATATATATATATATATATATATATGTATATATATATATATATATATATATATATATATATATATATATATATATATATATATAAATAAATAAATATCTATACGTATATATATATATATATATATATATATATATATATATATATATAAATAAATAAATAAATATCTATACGTATATATATATATATACATATATTTACACACACACACACACATATATATATATATATATATATATATATATATATATATATATATATATATATATATATACTTATACATGCATATATACACATACACACATATTAATATATATATACGTATATATATATATATATATATATATATATATATATATATATATATGTATATAAATATACATTTGTACATGATATACTTACACACACACACACACACACACACACACACACATATATATATATATATATATATATATATATATATATATATATATATATATATATATATATAGTGCGAGCCTTTGCGGTAATGTTCAATAACTGTGCAAGTACCTAGACTTGTCTTTGAATTTGTTTCATTTTTTTTTTGTCATGTTATGATATGATTTCGGTAACAATATTTAGAGAGTTCTATAATCCTGAGAAAATGGTAAATGGTTTTTAATTAAGCACGAATGTAGAAAATTTTTGGTTAAATTTTCAATAAATTTTTTTAATTAAATTAAAAAAAAATAGAAAGTTCGGAGATCATAGGATTGAAAGATACCAGATAAGAATAAGTTAAGCAAAGAGTACAATAATTCTATTCGTTTATCTGTAGTCAGTCTTTTTCACAATATACCGGTTTAAATCTAGTTATGACGTAAATGTCCACAGAGACGAGAGAGGAATTTCCTCTCGAGACACACTTGTATTCGTTTTTGTTTTGCAAATGGATGAAAAAAAGTCTCTTATAAGTTTTCTATTTCTCTGCGAATAGGATGGAAAGCGAGTCTTATTTATTCATGTTGGTTTATCGTTTTAATTTTCAGCGCTGTCTCAAGATGATCCATTTGTAATCGTGCACAAATCGTACTGTAAATTTAATGTGTCGTCTAACGACCGAAAATGCTTCCTTATCCAATTAAAAACCCAAAGGACTAAAGGTTTTCTATCCACCAAAAACGCGTGAAATAATAGAAAAAAATAATTGTAAGGTTTTTTTTTTTTTTTTTTTTTTTTTTTTTTTTTTTTTTTTTTTTGAGATGCCCCGCGTCTCTTCTGTCAGTGAAGCGATTAAACACGATCTCATTATGAGGGAAGAACCTAAACATGGTGTTTTTTCATGAGACTGGCTGTCGGCGAAAATTCCAAACATGCTGTATGTTAGTTGTGTGTGTGTGTGTGTGTGTGTTTTTTTTTTTAGTAGCAAGTCCGGTTAGAGCGTAGTTGCCCATGGTACCATTGTCAAGGAAGAGGCCTAAATGTACAGTCATTGTTTGATGACCGATTACATGTAAACATTCTTGTCCTGAGACAGGTCCGACTTATGTATATCTTACCAGAGTCTAAACCTTTCTTTTAAAAAATCTTCATATTTATTTGTTTACTGAAGCCGTCCAAGCACATTTTTTCTGAGATAACATTCCCCAATTATATTTCCTGCCGTTTGAAAGAGCCAAGTTATTTTGATAATGTTAGAATGGAGCCCAAAAACAGGAAGCCAAATTCTAAGGAAATCCCAGAAATTAATATTTTTCCACCAGGGAACTAAGCGATGCTTCTTTTGCCAAAGTAAAATCCAGAAGTGTTTTTTTTTTATAATAGATTTTTGCTTGCTTTCTAAAATATTACATATCAGAAATACTTGCCTTTTTTTAGGGTAGTGCTCTTGACTGCTTCCAGTGTGAAAGAGATTCTCAGATGCCTATATTTTTATAATTAAGTAGTGCCCAAAACTGCTCCTCTATTATCAGTGTCTTAACATAGCTTGCTTCGACAATGGGATGCTCAGAATTACTTCAAGGAGCGTTTAGAATGAATGCTTTGTTGACAAAACTATTTCCCGTGTGAGAGAGAGAGAGAGAGAGAGAGAGAGAGAGAGAGAGAGAGAGAGAGAGAGAGAGAGAGAGAGAGTTATTTCGTCACGAGCACAGTCTGTAGCAAGGACAGATGCCAGTCTGGTTGTTGTGATGAAACCTTCCTTAATTAGCTTGGTTTTATAAGTATTTTTTTTTCCAAACTGAAATTATTTCTGTCATGTCTAGTGTCACATACAAGAGATTTAAAGGATGTGTTTAATTAACTGGAATGAAAGGCTGGCTATTTATCGCATTATTAATTAGATTACTTTCACAAAAGGAGTGTATAAGAATGTACAATGGATGCCCTTAAATGATTTCTTACTAGCAGTATTTAAAGTTGAATAAAATAGGACTTGGGGATATGATAAAAAGGAGAATTCTAGATTAAATAAATGGGTTGTCCGATGAAAGAGTTCATACTGAAATTAGTAATTTTTACGATGTGTTTGTGACATTAAGAATAAGAAACTTGTTTTGCTTGATACGCTAAAAGTTAATATATAAAATGTCTTAAAAATAAGTTTAAGGAGAGTAATTTTTTTCGGCGTTGGCATTGCAATGAAGTATAAAGTGTTGATGTTTTTGTTTACTTGCATTAAAGTAATATGCAACATGATTTCACGAAGTCCAATAAGAATTCAGGTGAAGAATTCGCAGCCTTCCCTTATAGATAAGAAGTAAAGTGAATTTTTACATTCTCTGCTTGTGTTCACACCAATTTTTTTTTCCTTTTTTTTTCCTTTCTTTTTTTTGTGAAGAGAGAATTGTATGCTTCGAAAAACTCTGAATCCAATGAATTAAGATATTATATCCAAGATGGTTTCTTATTAGTTTGAAAATTCTTTACTGCCTCGTTACAAATCTGTCGACAACATTTTAAAGAAGGTTAATCAGTAAGGTTACTTTATCCTCCTACCACTATACTTAGGCGTTGAATCAAAATTCGTTTATTTTTAGATCTTGCCGTTGAATGAAATACTACTTTCCAACACAATAGCTATCTCTCACATTTTCTGTCTCGAGATGCCTTTTTCCAGTCTCGCTTCAGTCTCACGAACTTCTCAGAGCTCAAGTTCTGTAAGCTGCTCCTACTTTTTATTTTTCTACTTTCTATATGCTCCTTTTATCTTTCTTTTGAATTAGGACAAATGCTGAGTTTCCCCTCATTTGCAAAAAGGTGCTGAATGGCCTCCCGAACTTCAACGCCCGGCCAAATGGTCTGAAGTACATAATCCAAATAAAAATCCGAATGATGTATTAATGAGAACTAAAATTGCTATTAAACATGTTTCGACATATATTTGAAATGACCTATTTTCAAATGAAAATAGGTTATGATAGTTGCCAGGTACCTTTTTTTTACTACTAGTGTATGCGACCCGTGAAAATGACTGCTAGATATTTAGATAGTTATGTATACAAACGCAAATCCCCTTCTCATCTGGGTATGACCTCTCCCTCTCCCTCTACATATCTATATATATATTATATATATATATATATATATATATATATATATATATATATATATATATATATATATATATATATATATATATTTTGTATATATATATATATATATATATATATATATATATATATGTATATATATATATATATATATATATATATATATATATATATATATATATATATATATGATATAATATAAAATGATGGAAAGTTCATGGAGAATTTTAGGCTAAAATCACGAATTTATCTAGCAAATTAGCAGCAAGTGGAGACTTGTCTTGTGTGTCTTTTAATTCCGTTTGATAAACATTAAAAGTCCCTGAAAATGCAAGCTTCGCTTCCACCGCCATCTTGAAAAAATTTTGAATTTTGTTACATTTAAATAAATTCTAAATGACTGGTGTTACAGATATTTTACGTAAATACAAAGTTATTCTTCCTTACAAATATTTTTTGTTGTGATGGTTTTTTTTTGTAGGATATAGATATGAAGATTAAATAAACTAAAATTAAAAGTGAAATTTTTCTCATTGTGATACATATGAGATATTTCAAAAATGTTTTGTAATTTAAACATATACATTACTTTTTTCACAGATTATTGTTTGGCAATTATTCATTAAAATAGAAATGGATGAAATTCTATATCATTTTTTTATTATTATTATTGTTATTATTATTATTATTAATATTATTATTAATATTATTATTATCATTATTATACTGCGTTCCTTCAGTATTTGCAAGTATCTCATCACTCAAAACAGGAGGAAAATATCCTATTATTTATTCTTTGTTATTTGAACTAAAAAAAGAAAATTGAAATATAAGTATTGAAGTCTTAGATCGCAGGGAAAACCTTTGTAAAAACTCCAGGTTACTCCAAGCTCGGTGAGTTACAGACCCAGAATCGTTAATAGTTTTACGTTCTAGCGACGTTTAGGGCAAACAAGTCTTTTCTGCTTTTACAGCTGAGGATAAACTGGAGAAATTAAGTTGTCTAGCAGGTATTTATACGACAAATCAGGCTAATCCTCTCGGTCTGTTGATCTTTTATCGTTTGGAAGAAGTATACCGACGGAGATTGTACCTTAAACCGGGCCCCTAGGATCTCTGGATCCTGGTCCTGGCTACTGATTGGTTTGGCCACGGTTCCGGAATACACGAGTGCAATGGTCATTGTCAGTAGAGTCTGTATGAGCTAATAGAAATTCTTAATAGAAGTTTCATTATCAGATCACGAATACCTTCATATTAAACACTGGATGAAATGTAAGTTCCCTTCCCTGTATTAGACGAGCATGAATTGTATACGACTACGGTCCAGGCGGGAAACATTTACCTTAATTCAAACAAGCCACAAGATTTTAATGGAGAAATTTTATGCAGTAAAGCAAAGTGGTGAAACCAGTGAGCGAATACTTTTTGTCCAAACAGCTACAAAAGTCATCAGAGAAGAAATTTGTTAAACAGTATATGATTGCAGCAGTTTGTACCCAAATGTTAATGGTTTAAAGGTTTAAAAGCCGCTCATGAATGGCAGAGGCAAGGGACAGTGCCATTGCCTTATCAATCGGGACAATGCCCTAGAGACTGATCATATATACATATGATTAGCACTCAAGCCCCCTCTTCACCCAAGGACCAAGGAGGGCCAGGCAATGGCTGCTAATGACTCAGTAGATAGACCTATAGGCTCTCCCAAACCTCCCATTTTTAGCTTACAAGGATGGAGAGGTTGCAGCGACAAAAGGAACTAACGAGTTATGAGTTGGCGTTCACCAGTCAGGGACGTTACCACATCGGCCACCACAACCCCTGAGAGCAGTTCCCCTCTCGCTTGAAGCTTTTAGCAACATTTAAATGGCATCCAAAATTGGCCTTACTTCAGAGAGAATTGTTCTTGAAAAAAACAAAAAAACAATCATCAATCAGTGTATTATTGAAGTTATTAGACCCCATTCATTCTTATCTCCACTACAGTAGTTTTCTGACACCTGCATCTCATATGGATCAAGGTATCTGATAGACATGTTGCATGCAATAGGTTCATCCTCTTACAAAGACGTTGAGACCTCCTACATTGTGCAAACAATAGTCCACAGTTAACCATTGATCTTCGATAATGCAGATATCAATATAAAGACCATTCTTTGCTTGAGACATTTCATGAAATTGGGGGAATAAAATTTTAACTCAGGGTATATTTACCTCGAAATGCTCTCCAATAGTACGAAAAGTTGGTGTGAAGTGTAACATGATTTCAAGTCAACATCATCACGAAGGAAGAACTCTTTCACAGAAAGATAAATTTAGGTGTTTATCAAATGAATAAATGTAGTACTTTGACTGAGAGTTGGCAATTATACTATTGCCATCATTTGGTTCGACGCTTTTAAGAAAAGGAACCAGGTCTGCTATGCTTTTACTTCTCTAAAGAAGAATTTAATTTTGTATATTTTAGATGGAAGAAATATTATTCACATTTTATTTTGGCTAAAACCTGCAGTATGTGGTTAGATATTAGGTTTATATGTGACTTACAATGAGACCTATTATGGGAACGAATGTACTACGGTGTTTGATGGTTATCCACTAAACAGTAAAGCAAGAATGACTTAAAGCTCTAAGAACTTATATTTTTTTAGTTATATATACACACACACACACATATATATATATATATATATATATATATATATTTATATATATATATATATATATATATATATATATATATATATATATATATATACACATACATATACACATACACGTATATATATATATATATATATATATATATATATATATATATATATATATATATATATCACACATATACATATATATATATATGTATATACATACATACATATACTGTGTATATATATATATATATATATATATATATATATATATATATATATATATATATATATATATATATATATATATATATATATATATATATATATATATATATATATGAAAGCAGGCCAACCACTACTTCGCAGTCAGATTTTCTGGCAACGTAAAAGAGCAAGTCAGATCTAATCAAAATGAAAACTAAAGGACATTCTGTGCTACTGACAGAAAGTGATGCAGACACTTTATTGACAGAGTTGCTCCAGATGAAGCAAAACAAAAATGTCCAACAGCTGTTCTTGGGCAGGAAACTGATCTACTTGTACTTTTAACTGCTTGGACCAATAACGTATTTAAACTTCAAGAAAATCACCTGTATTTAAAATTTATAATGTTCAAATGGAGAATTATAATATGGGTGTAAGATGTGTAATTTTGTTTTTCGCTAATGCCATAACTGGTTGTGATAAATCAGCATTGTAATAAAAAAAATCAGGGATCCCTGACATCTGAAATCAACCAGATTTTAAGAAGAAACTAAAATATTCAATGAGAAGGATCCCTGGAAAAAATCTATTAGAGCAACTCTAGAATTTTTTTCCCTGAAGTCGCATTGATCAAAATTAAAGTCATTAATTGATCTAAGATATATCATGAATAATTGGATTATGGAAAAAAAAATTGGGTTACACCTTTTCAATGGGTTTTGCTACTTCCAACCAGAGTAGTTGCGAATCTATACTTGTACAGAGTATATATTTTTGGTATAGGAATAGCTCTAGGAAACTACTTGGATCCAACAGTGGTAAGGAATAAAAAAAAAAAAAAAAAAAAAATCATGTAACTACAAGCTGCCTTGTAATAATAGATACAAATGTATACAAATTGGTATGTTCTATTCAGCCATGTGTGGGGTGTGCTGGGGAACTAAATGTTAGAATTTATTTGTTGAAATGTTATTGGAGGATTATGAGTACTTCATTAAAAGATTGTAAAATAGATTTATTATTATTATTATTGTTATTTTTATTATTACTTGCTAAGTTACAACCCTAGTTGGAAAAGCAGGATGCTATAAGCCCAGGGGCTCCAACAGGGAAAGTAGCCCAGTGAGGAAAGGAAACAAGGAAAAATAGAATATTTTAAGATCAGTAACATTTAAATATATATCTACTATATAAACCATAAAAACTAACAAAACAAGAGGAAGAGAAATATGATAGTGTGCCCGAGTGTATCCTCAAGCAAGAGAATTGTAACCTGAACGTAAACCGCTTCTTATTACAATATAATTTGTTGAAACATATCTGTTGGAATGCTTCAGCAGGAATCTGATAACAGCATTAAATGATTGACAATATTCCAAAAACATACATTGCTATCAATTAATTGTTTATCACTAATCACCATATGATGTTAAATTTGCTATCGGTCATGTTTGAAATTCTATTTGATTAAACAAGATTATTCATTTTTATGACATTTTAATCTTACGAAAATACCTTCTTCACCCAAAAAATTCAGTATTTAATAAGGATTAATTTTGAAGTCGTGTATATTTTATGTAGTTTTAACGTTTTAGATTTGATGCCCAAGTCATTAAAATTGGCCACCATTTCTAAAGTTGGATTCTAGACTATAATTGGCTTATAATATTTTCAACGTTAGGGGTTAATTTGCTATTGTTCCAAGTATGAACTTTCTGTTAATTTATAATGTCAGTATTCTTAAAATTTCAAAACTATATTAGTATAGGGAGAGCCAATGCGTTTCCTTCTCGCATAGGGCAGAGTTTAAACTTTACTTTTTCCTACTAAGTACATCTTGAACGTACTAATTTTCCTCATACACCTTCCTCTTGTTTGAACCTAAGCTCGCGTAGCCGATTGTATAAGGTGGTATTTAAAGACACTCGTAGGCAACTGTAATTTCGTAAGAAGTAAATTGCTTCTAAATATAAAGAGAAAAAGGGGAAGACCTCGCAACGAATCAGTGATGTGTGATATGTAACAAACCTCTAAAGAATGAATGGGAGGAAAAATTCTCGAATCGATGTAGGAGAGGAGTTGAGTGGTGGAGTGGCGTGTTAGATGATGTAAGCATTGTAAGGTATACGCACACCATAGGCCTAATGTTTGATTGAGTCATGTGGTAGATTTTTTAGGCTGATGACTGTAGTATAGACGATAGATGG
The DNA here is from genome assembly GCF_036898095.1 of Palaemon carinicauda. NCBI lineage: Eukaryota > Metazoa > Arthropoda > Malacostraca > Decapoda > Palaemonidae > Palaemon > Palaemon carinicauda. Next base: position 134,138,620 of record NC_090729.1, read on the forward strand.
GTAGTCGATATAGAAAATTATACCTATATAAAAACTTCCTTTCGTATAATTCATTTCCTGATGACATGAATCGAGATTAGATTATATTGTCTCTCAGTCCAAACATGTATCAAACTGAATGAAGTCGATGTAGGAGACTTGAGAAATCATTGCCTAACGGAATCATTTTTCATTTTGTAAATGGATATTTGCTGGAAATAGTCAAATGCACATTAATAGTTAATGTTATTTATGTGTTTAACATTGTTGTTAATTATAATATACTTTATATTTTTGTCCATTCATGAATGTCTTTTCTGCACCGGGCAGCTATCCTTATGTCGGACATATGGTTTGTTTTGCCTTTCCTCCCCGTATGACTAGACCGTAGCTAATAATAATAATAATAATAATAATAATAATAATAATAATAATAATAATAATAATAAAACTCTTTTACCATTTCGTTTTCGACCGTTATTTGACTTGTACTTTCGCCATCGTCCAACCGAGATCCTTGTCATCTGGGTATGACCTCTCCCTCTCCCTCTACATATCTATATATATATTATATATATATATATATATATATATATATATATATATATATATATATATATATATATATATATATATATATATATATATATATATATATATATATGATATAATATAAAATGATGGAAAGTTCATGGAGAATTTTAGGCTAAAATCACGAATTTATCTAGCAAATTAGCAGCAAGTGGAGACTTGTCTTGTGTGTCTTTTAATTCCGTTTGATAAACATTAAAAGTCCCTGAAAATGCAAGCTTCGCTTCCACCGCCATCTTGAAAAAATTTTGAATTTTGTTACATTTAAATAAATTCTAAATGACTGGTGTTACAGATATTTTACGTAAATACAAAGTTATTCTTCCTTACAAATATTTTTTGTTGTGATGGTTTTTTTTTGTAGGATATAGATATGAAGATTAAATAAACTAAAATTAAAAGTGAAATTTTTCTCATTGTGATACATATGAGATATTTCAAAAATGTTTTGTAATTTAAACATATACATTACTTTTTTCACAGATTATTGTTTGGCAATTATTCATTAAAATAGAAATGGATGAAATTCTATATCATTTTTTTATTATTATTATTGTTATTATTATTATTATTAATATTATTATTAATATTATTATTATCATTATTATACTGCGTTCCTTCAGTATTTGCAAGTATCTCATCACTCAAAACAGGAGGAAAATATCCTATTATTTATTCTTTGTTATTTGAACTAAAAAAAGAAAATTGAAATATAAGTATTGAAGTCTTAGATCGCAGGGAAAACCTTTGTAAAAACTCCAGGTTACTCCAAGCTCGGTGAGTTACAGACCCAGAATCGTTAATAGTTTTACGTTCTAGCGACGTTTAGGGCAAACAAGTCTTTTCTGCTTTTACAGCTGAGGATAAACTGGAGAAATTAAGTTGTCTAGCAGGTATTTATACGACAAATCAGGCTAATCCTCTCGGTCTGTTGATCTTTTATCGTTTGGAAGAAGTATACCGACGGAGATTGTACCTTAAACCGGGCCCCTAGGATCTCTGGATCCTGGTCCTGGCTACTGATTGGTTTGGCCACGGTTCCGGAATACACGAGTGCAATGGTCATTGTCAGTAGAGTCTGTATGAGCTAATAGAAATTCTTAATAGAAGTTTCATTATCAGATCACGAATACCTTCATATTAAACACTGGATGAAATGTAAGTTCCCTTCCCTGTATTAGACGAGCATGAATTGTATACGACTACGGTCCAGGCGGGAAACATTTACCTTAATTCAAACAAGCCACAAGATTTTAATGGAGAAATTTTATGCAGTAAAGCAAAGTGGTGAAACCAGTGAGCGAATACTTTTTGTCCAAACAGCTACAAAAGTCATCAGAGAAGAAATTTGTTAAACAGTATATGATTGCAGCAGTTTGTACCCAAATGTTAATGGTTTAAAGGTTTAAAAGCCGCTCATGAATGGCAGAGGCAAGGGACAGTGCCATTGCCTTATCAATCGGGACAATGCCCTAGAGACTGATCATATATACATATGATTAGCACTCAAGCCCCCTCTTCACCCAAGGACCAAGGAGGGCCAGGCAATGGCTGCTAATGACTCAGTAGATAGACCTATAGGCTCTCCCAAACCTCCCATTTTTAGCTTACAAGGATGGAGAGGTTGCAGCGACAAAAGGAACTAACGAGTTATGAGTTGGCGTTCACCAGTCAGGGACGTTACCACATCGGCCACCACAACCCCTGAGAGCAGTTCCCCTCTCGCTTGAAGCTTTTAGCAACATTTAAATGGCATCCAAAATTGGCCTTACTTCAGAGAGAATTGTTCTTGAAAAAAACAAAAAAACAATCATCAATCAGTGTATTATTGAAGTTATTAGACCCCATTCATTCTTATCTCCACTACAGTAGTTTTCTGACACCTGCATCTCATATGGATCAAGGTATCTGATAGACATGTTGCATGCAATAGGTTCATCCTCTTACAAAGACGTTGAGACCTCCTACATTGTGCAAACAATAGTCCACAGTTAACCATTGATCTTCGATAATGCAGATATCAATATAAAGACCATTCTTTGCTTGAGACATTTCATGAAATTGGGGGAATAAAATTTTAACTCAGGGTATATTTACCTCGAAATGCTCTCCAATAGTACGAAAAGTTGGTGTGAAGTGTAACATGATTTCAAGTCAACATCATCACGAAGGAAGAACTCTTTCACAGAAAGATAAATTTAGGTGTTTATCAAATGAATAAATGTAGTACTTTGACTGAGAGTTGGCAATTATAATATTGTCATCATTTGGTTCGACGTTTTTAAGAAAAGGAACCAGGTCTTCTATGTTTTTACTTCTCAAAAGAAGAATTTAATTTTGTATATTTTAGATGGAAGAAATATTATTCACATTTTATTTTGGCTAAAACCTGCAGTATGTGGTTAGATATTAGGTTTATATGTGACTTACAATGAGACCTATTATGGGAACGAATGTACTACGGTGTTTGATGGTTATCCACTAAACAGTAAAGCAAGAATGACTTAAAGCTCTAAGAACTTATATTTTTTTAGTTATACACACACACACACACACACACACATATATATATATATATATATATATATATATATATATATATATATACAGTATATATATATATATATATATATATATATATATATATATATATATATATACAGTATATATATATAAATATATATATATATATATATATATATATATATATATATATATATATATATATATATATATATACAGTATATATATATATATATATATATATATATATATATATATACAGTATATATATATATACAGTATATATATATATATATATATATATATATATATATATATATATATATATATATATATATATATATATATATATACAGTATATATATATATTATATATATATATAAATATACACATATACATACACACATATATATATATATATATATATATATATATATATATATATATATATATATATATATATACACACACACACACACACACATATATATATATATATATATATATATATACATATTTTATATTATTATTATTACTATCCTAGTTGGAAAAGCAAGATGCTATAAGCCCAGGGGCTCCAACGGGGAAAAATAGCTCAGTGAGGAAAGGAAATAAGGAAATAAATAAATGAAGAGAACAAATTAACAATAAATCATTCTAAAATAAGAAACAACGTCAAAACAGACATGTCATATAATAAACTATCAACAACATCAAAAACAAATATGTCATAAATAAACTATAAAAAGACTATGTCTGCCTGGTCAACAAAAAAGCATTTGCTCCAACTTTGAACTTTTGAAGATCTACTGATTCAACCACCCGATTAGGAAGATCATTCCACAACTTGGTCACAGCTGGAATAAAACTTCTAGAGTACTGCGTAGTATTGAGCCTCGTGATGGAGAAGGCCTGGCTATTAGAATTAACTGCCTGCCTAGTATTACGAACAGGATAGAATTATCCAGGGAGATCTGAATGTAAAGGATGGTCAGAGTTGTGAAAAATCTTATGCAACATACATAATGAACTAATTGAACGACGGTGCCAGAGATTAATATCTAGATCAGGAATAAGAAATTTAATAGACCGTAAGTTTCTGTCCAACAAATTAAGATGAGAATCAGCAGCTGAAGACCAGACAGGAGAACAATACTCAAAACAAGGTAGAATGAAAGAATTAAAACACTTCTTCAGAATAGATTGATCACCGAAAATCTTGAAAGACTCTCAATAAGCCTATTTTTTGTGAAATTGAAGAAGACACAGACCTTTTATGTTTCTCAAAAGTAAATTTACTGTCGAGAATCGCACCTAAAATTTTGAAAGAGTCATACATATTTAAAGAAACATTATCAATACTGAGATCCGGATGTTGAGGAACCACCGTCCTTGACCTACTTACAATCATACTTTGAGTTTTGTTAGGATTCAACTTCATACCCCATAATTTGCACCATGCACTAATTCTAGCTAAATCTCTATTAAGGGATTCACCAACCCTAGATCTACATTCAGGGGATGGAATTGATGCAAAGAGAGTAGCATCATCTGCATATGCAACAAGCTTGTTTTCTAGGCCAAACCACATGTCATGTGTATATAGTATGAAAAGTAATGGGCCAAGAACACTACCCTGTGGAACACCAGATATCACATTCCTATAATCACTATGGTGCCCATCAACAACAACTCTTTGAGATCTATTACTTAAAAAATCAATAATAATGCTAAGAAACAACCCACCCACTCCCAACTGTTTCAGTTTGAAAACAAGGGCCTCATGATTAACACGGTCAAAGGCAGCACTAAAATCAAGGCCAATCATACGAACTTCCCGACCACAATCAAGGGATTTCTGTACAGCATTGGAGATTGTAAGAAGGGCATCACATGCTCCAAGGCCTTTATGAAAACCAAATTGCAAACTAGGGAGTAGATGATTACCTTCAGCAAACCTATTAAGACGTTTTGCCAGAAGACGTTCAAAAACTTTAGATAATATGGGAGTTATGGAAATTGGGTGGTAATCAGTGGGACTTGAGCTACCACAAACACATAGAGGAGTAACATTACCAATTCTCCAACTAGTGCTAAAAGCTCCTCTTCTTGCTAACTTGCGCAAAATAACAGATAACTTTGGAGCTAAGAAATCTGCTGTCTTTATAAAAAACAAAGGAAAAATACCATTTGGGTCTACACCTCCATAAGCATCAAGGTCCATCAACAGAGCTTTAATTTCACGAGATCGAAAAGCTAAACTAGTTAGTTTAGCCTCAGGAAAACAGGAATGAGGAAGTTCAAGTTTTTCATTACTCTGTTTACTGTCAAAAATATCAGCCAAAAGGGTTGCCTTTTCCTTTGGACAGTGAGTGACTGAGCCATCTGGTTTAAGTAAAGGAGGAACTGTTGCATCTACACCAAAGAGTGCAGATTTAAGGGTAGACCACCATTTATGTTCCTGAGTTGTACCAGAAAGTGTTTCTTTTATGGTTAAATTGTACTCCTTTTCAGTTGAGGCATAAACTCTCTGAGCAAAAGCTCGAAGCTGAGTATAGTTGTTCCAGGTCAAATCTGATCTGTTACCCTTCCAAAGTTGATAGGCCTCCTGCTTCTCCAAAAAAAGCACGTCTACAATCATTATTGAACCACGGTTTGTCCTTCACTTGGTACCTTAGCACACGAGAAGGGATACGCCTATCAATTATGTTGACTAGATTCTCATTCAAAGGGACAACAGGATCTACACTATTATATAATTGTGACCAATTCAAGCACAAAAGATCATGTAAAATCCCATTCCAGTCTGCTTGGGATTTCATATAAATTTTACAAGAATATGATATATCAGGGACAGGCTG